>NC_065532.1:41649534-41958932 GCF_020184175.1 Aphis gossypii
ATTATGATTAATTTTTGAATTTGTATAAAATTTTCCATAAAAATAGTAATATCACTAAATATTGTTAAAATAATTTATATTTATTTAAATATCTAAGTATAATATTTAAGTTTATAGGGTTAAATGTTAACATTGTATGTTAAATGAAAAAAATTATTGAGTTATGAAAATATAATTGTTAAAAATAATTTTTTATAAATAATAAAAACTAAGATTATAATTTTGGTTTGTTATTAAAATTATAATTTTTATAGCCATTTTATGTATATCAAAAACTTTAATGTAATAAGAGTAGGTCCTCATTTATCTGAACTAATTGAACTTGAATATTATGTTCATATAATATATCGCAAAAGAAAAATCCATATTATATTGGACTTAATTTAAATTATTTATTAACTTTGTTACAATAATAATAGTTGATATATTCTATACCTATAACAAATGTAAAATGAATATCAATATTGTAATACTCCTTCAAGCTTAGCTTGTAATAGGAGAGCAGTCCTTATCAAATAAATATTAGAGTATTCTAATATTAATTTTATTTATTTATGAATACTATTTGAATCAAATATTCAAAATTTAGATGAACTTTTCTTTAGTTTAATAAAAAATATTTTTTCAATAAAACTTGCTAATAAATACCTGTAAAAACAATGAAAAGCATTTTATAGGTGAATTAATCTAAAATTTTAAGGGTATTCTCAGCCTAACATTTATAGATGTAGCTTCTAAGCATTTTCAGATTTTCTATTTTCAAATTGTACTGTGTTCTACACCGTTAAATATAAACATGTAGCTAAACAGCTAAAGGAATATATATTTTATACACCAATTTGGTTTACTTAGAAATAAATGTACATATATAATTACAGAGTTTTACTCATATATACTAATATATAAATAGAATTATGATTTTTTTTTTTTTAAATGGTAAAGGTAAGCAACATTAGCAGTCATTTGATAAAAGTAGGTAATATATTATAATAAATTAATACCCATTGTGATAATTATTTATTATAATAAATATTTACCAAACAACGATCACTTAGCATTCAGGAATTTTTTTAAGTAAAATACATGTCACGTTTCACAATCTCACGTGAAACAGTACTGACCGCTGAGCGCGAATCTGCGAACACCGACTGAACCTCAGTCGCTCAGTGACTGAGCGGCGAGCGTAGCGTGTAGATACTGTAGAATGCAGAAGTGCAGGAGTGCAGGACGTCCCTTAATGTTGATGAACAAATGAAGTTACTGACGTATTTTAAATTTTACTCGTGTTTTTTGTTTTGGATGTCCGTGTACAAAACTGATAGTGTTATCATATTTCAAACTTTATCCGTTCTAAGCGTTCTAACATAATTGACTAGAAAATATAAGTATTAAATAACATAATAATATTGAGTTTATGCCGCTAACTTGCTATAATATTAAATAAACATTATAGTATGATCTAAAAAAACTTAAATAATTAAACTATTTTGAGTTACTGCTTATTAGTTATTTTTGTATGAGATCGAGTTCAACAAACATTTAAGATGAGGAGTGAAGTAAATAATGCCAAACCTGAAATGTGTATAAAGAATAAAGATTATTTATACAGACTCATAATAAGGTAAACTATAAATCCTAGTAAATATCAATCCATAGTATTTAGATTTTTACTGATTTTTATTTGTTTAGTCAACTGTTTTATGATGGCCATTCCACAATTGCAACAAACTTAGCTGTCCTGGTGAATGTTGATCCACCTTGTCCTCCATCAGATCGACTGATGAGTGTAGTGACAAAAGGCTTACAGCATGAAACCGATAGACAAAAAGAATCAGAGCAAGCATTAAACTTAAATCCAATTCAACAAATGTTAATTGGACCGGGCATTGGTATGCTTAATTATTTATATAACATCAATGTATGTGTTTCATTCATTATTAAATCTCATTAGATTTGGAATTTGAGACTAATGTTAGCTGTACTGCTCCCGAACCGTCACTTTATGAAACTGTATATGTAACATCCCACAAAGGACCCTGTAGAGCTGGTGCTTTTAGTCCTGACGGACAGTTAATCGCTACAGGAAGCAGTGATGCATCAATTAAAGTAATTATATTTTACAACACTAAATTGAAAGATTTATTAAAATAATATTTATAGATTTTAGATGTTGAAAGAATGCTGGCTAAAGCACATGATATTGGTAATACTGATAATCAAGAAGGACAGGGACATCCAGTAATTCGAACGTTATATGATCATTTAGAAGAAGTGACGTGCTTAGAGTTCCATCCTAATAAGCCAATTTTGGCTTCAGGCTCTCGAGATTGTCATGTTAAACTTTTTGATTATTCTAAAACATCTGTGAAGAAAGCCTTTAAGACAATAAATGTAAGACGTAATCAAATTATAAATTTCATAAATTATTTTAACCGCATACAAACTCTACATTATAGGATGTCGAACCTATAACATGTATTAGTTTTCATCCCGTCGGAGACTTTTTAGTAATGGGCACCAATAGCCCTGTCATAAGGCTTTACGATATAAATACAGTTCAATGTTATGTTTGTTCACTTCCTAGTCATCAACATACTGGTCCTGTTACATCAATCAAGTATAAAAAAATATATCTTATGTGTAATGTCTGTACAATTACTTGTAAATATATTGTTTATTGTAATATATTAGGTATGAACCAAGTGCCAGGTACTTTGTGTCTTCTAGTCGAGATGGTTCAATTAAGTTGTGGGACGCTGTATCTAATAAATGTGTTAACACACTCGATAAAGCACACGATGGTAGTCAAGTGTGTTCTGTGACATTTTCAAGAAATGGAAAGGTGATAACGTCTTTAATTTAATTTTCATAAATATTATATTAAATAATTTTCTATCTTATTTGTAGTACATCTTATCATCAGGCAAAGATTCTTTAGTGAAACTTTGGGAATTGTCCACTAGTAGATGTCTGATTGCGTATACTGGAGCTGGAACTACTGGTAAATTAGTATTTGTTTTGTTCAAAATTGTGTAAATAATTAATGATTTTTTTTTTTTTTAATAGGAAAACAAGAACACCGTACCCAAGCATTGTTTAATCATACTGAAGAGTATGTCATGTTCCCAGATGAAGCCACTACATCTTTGTGTGCATGGAATGCACGAAATGCTTCACGACAACAACTTTTATCATTAGGTACCTAATTGATTTCTTCAAATGCATTAGTTTTATTAAAATGATTTCATTGTGAATTATTTTGTAGGTCATAATGGAGCTATACGTTCAATAGTGCACTCACCAAATTCTGCAGCATTTTTGACTTGTTCAGATGATTATAGAGCCCGTTTTTGGTATAGAAAACACTTGATTGGAGCATAAATTGAATATTTTTATTTTTATTCAAACCCTATTTATTTATATAATTTTGAATAAACTTAATGTACATGGGTAAAAATAACTAAATTATATTGAATTTATCAGTGTAATAATTAAATAAAAGTGTTTATAATATAATTATAATAAAGTAATATTTTAGTAACTTAATCTTTAGAAAGACATCACACCTATATGTGTTGTTTGTGTCTTAGAAATAAACAAAATTCCAAGTTTGTATTCAGCAACATCAATTTTTTGTAGAAAACTTTAAAAAGACACTATATCCACTTATTGTCTCTGTCTTATACACGGGTAACATAGTTAAAAACTGTTTTGCGCAAGACAACTTTACTTCCTCAATATTTTTTTCAAAATTACCAAAATTTTAAATCACATTGAGAAGAACTTTACTTGTGTCATAATGTTTTAATTTTTTTGATTACATAAATTAAATTAAATTTATCGGTTTGAGAACTTAAGGTTTTTTCATTTAATTATTAAAAATTATTGGTTGCCACTATCAAAAAAATTAAAACACTACAACACTGGTAAAGTTCTTCTGAATGTGATTTAAAATTTTGGTAATTTTGATAAAAATATTGAGGGAATAAAATTGTCTTGCGTAAAACAGTTTTTAACTATGTTGTGCGTGTATAAGACAGACAACACATGCGAGTATGGCGTCCTCTTAATAATAAATTGAATTGACCTAACATCAAATTTAGCAATATAAACACTATCTGTTGTTTCTTCTGGATTTTTTACAATATTTTAATTTTTAGGGAAGTATAAGAATTTTTAAATTGGAATATTTTACATACTCGTAACTTGTTTAAAAATAAAATATCCTAAAATCACAGTTAATTCTCAATACTGTAAGTTTGAATTTTAAAATAGACCAATTAACTGGTGATATTTAAGTTTAAATAAAGCATTATTGAAGACATTCAATTTTTTTGTCACTAAATAACTATTTACCTATTCTTTTATAAAGTATACAAATTATGGTCAATTTACAATTTAACAGTGCCAAGTTAATGCTATGTCTCATCTGCATAGGTATATACATATAACTTATGTTAAACTTAACATTTGCATATAAATACATAGTTACCTATAAAATATTTTGACTTTAATACTCTGAAGGTCGAAGGATTTAATTTATTATATAGGTATTTATTTGTATAAGCTGAACATACAAATAGGCACTATAACTATTATACTAAATTATAGTATAGTAAATCTTAAGTGACCACGGCCCATGTATATTCCTTGATAATAAAATAATAGTATCTTTACTAAAATAAATGGTAATTGCATTAGTGGCGAACCCAGGGGGGTGGACCTTGGGTCCAGACCCCTCCCCTTGGCTCCTTATTTATTTTTATTTTATATTTTTAAAGTTACCCAGAAAACAGAAAAACAATATATAATAATAAATAAAAAAAAATTCCTGGACCCCCCCCCCCTTGAATAAATCCTGGTTGCGCCACTGAATTGCACATTATACTAAGTTACTCATATATATTTTAAGTTGGATAAATACATAATACATGACTACATACTAATAATTGTGTACCTATTAATAATACACAATAGTTTTGTCAGTGGCATAACAAAAAAATTTGGGCTCCCCCGCAAAAATAAAAATGCTAAGAATGGGCCCCTAACATATTTTTATATCAAAGAATTCAAATACCTTTAACCCTATAACCAAAGGCCCCAAATTACCATGGGCCCCCCCGCAACGCGGGGTCTGCGGGCCCTCAGTTGCGCCACTGAGTTTTGTCGAATTTATAAAATATATTTTATACTGTACATATTTTTATAGCTTTAGCTATTGGTTTTAAAAATAAAAATTATTTAGATTACTATAGGTAATTTGATACACACAGTTGTATAATAAGTATATTATATAGTTATACTAGATATAGTATATAATATTATGGCATCCATATAAATAGTATTCAATAGTAGGTTTACCCATCAAAACCGCAACCTTATACGTTATAGGCACTCAAGTGTTAAGTAGGTAAAATGTTAGAATACAGTCAAATAATAGTCATGTATATTATTTATTACCTGTATCGGCTGAATCCGTTATATAATGTAGGACAATAGCCCATAGGTGTCTATGTATTTGTCTTAAAAAAAAAAAAATATTAGGTATTATTGAAATTACAATTTACAACCACTCCAAGTATACATGTATAGTGTATACCTATATACACAATATAGGCCCTCGCTTTATGTGCATAACAACATATTATTATGTTGTACAAATATACCTATTGTAAAATACATTAAATATATAGGTACCTACTAAAATATAATAGATACCTATTATTATGATATAGTATGGTATTTTCTAAATTTATTATACAGGTGGCGTCTATCGACATTTAGTAGGTATTCATTTAATTTATTCTGTATAGGTACCTACTGAAAGCGTGAATGCGTGATAATATTAATAAGTACCACGGTACAACCTACTTATAATAAGTATAATAACTATATAATAAATAATATTATAAGACGTTTATATTAATTGCCAACTAGTTATTACTTATTGGTCTGAAACTTGGGACCCAATAGTATACAATTATTATAATTTAGTCAAATTTTACGTGGGGATTAAATTACTGATTAGTCATAAGTAAAGCTTACATATTAATAAATAAAATAAATCTGCAATTTGTATTCGTTAATAACTGTTCAAAATGAAATTCTATTGGAATTAAACATCTACATCAGTATAAGTATCATCTATCATCGATAAAATAGATATCTCTTTTAAATTGTAATTCTGGAGTAGATTCGTGTTTGTACAAGCTTTTATATTGAAATTGTATTTTAATCAGTCTACTACGCCTCTCTTGGGTGTAAATTATATTTCCACTATTTTAAAAAATGTAGCAATCATTTCTTTTAGGGGTTGAAATATTTTTAATTTTTTCGGTTCCGGTTCTATTCATGTACATTTAAGAATATCATTACTGGTTTTAGATTTAGTTTCAGTATTTAGATATATATTTATGTTTTATTTCAAAAGGTTAAAGAAATTTAATTAAGTTCACTAAGTTGGTTTTAAAAACGTTTAAAATAAATGTTGAAAAACTTGGGTTTATATAAGCTTTTACAGTTTTACTTATAACTTGCTACCTAGGTACTTGTAAGAAGTTTCGATACTATTGCATCGTGTAATATAATTCAATACAGGTAGGACAGGTAGGTATAATCAAAATATATTCTATTGTTTCTATAAAAAATAATTGTATTTAAATGGTAGACTACATTTTTACATAGTATCTATGCATGTAGATAGTCAGTGACCATTTTATAGTTACTTACTAGTTGCTTGCATACTAAATATCTGAGTATTATTGTGTCTAATTTGATAGTTGAGAGTTGACATATTATTCTAAGTTTTGACAACTTGTTCATTATAAGTTATCGATAGGTACCTACATCATTTTCTTTAATTGAAAAGTATATTGACGTACCTATTGATATAAATGTTAATTATTCGTTAAAATCTATTTTATTAAGTTCCTATTTATTATTTATAAATAAATACTTCGATAGTTAAACACGAAATTTGGAATATTAACATTAGTATTGTAAGTATTTATAATTATCGTATTAATGGTAGGTACCTATACTAATATTTACCTACTATAAGTGTTGTTTCAAATTCCTTTCAATGTTTCTTCACGCTTTATCCGACACCATGTTGTTTTAAATTTACCAACTTCCTCACTAGTCAGACTCTAACAATGGTTTTAATGAACCACTCAACCACAACATTGTTGTATGTCTATATAACCCATTCTGACCTCTCCTTTTCCTTTTCCTTTATATATATTTTGATTAAATAGTTCAATTGAGATTATTTCACACCTTTATAACACTTTTATTTTTGTAATATAACAAATTATACAAATCGGGACACATTGTATCCTTATAAAAAAATAAAATAACTTATTAAAATTTCGACTATACTCACAACTGACAATTAGTATAGGTAATAGGTGTACTACCTTATTAGGTATTAATTTCTGTATTTTTTTTTGTTTTTTGTAATAATATGTACCTATATCCTATATCAAATAGATGCAAATAGTCCTATAATTATACTTGTATTATAATTCCTGGTTATAATTAATTGTAAATCGTGATGGCTAAAGTCTTAAGTCAGTGGTAAATATTTTAAATCGGTCAAACAGAAATTTATTGACTATATTACAACGAATCGTCACAGAATAACGAAATTTTGGTAACACTGGTGTTACACATTAAGATAACACAATCGGTACAATATGTCTCACAGCTAACAACTGGTCGCTGCTTGTCTGCCCAGACTGCCTCACTCAGTCACCCACATTCATCTACTGTAAAAGTAAAAAGATAATAAACACCAAACACTGAACGCACTATGATTATATTATAAACGCTCGCCGTCCTCGCTCGAGTACTGAGAACTTGACGTCTTGACACTGTCTTGTCAAATGTTTTCGTTTAGTTGATTTTGATACCGATCACTATCGTCTTACTGTGTACGCCTTGCACGCTCAGACTGTAATCGTTATTGCGTTGAATCAAAGCAATGCGAATGTTATAGTCGAAAGACAATAATAAGTAATAACGATTTGTGGTTACCTACGTACTGTCATCATTGTCGAACAATGATGGTCAACAGATAGAATTAGCGATCGCCCTGTGATCGCACCGCTGAAATCGTGAATAAATGGTGCTTACGACTCGCCGGAATCAACAATGGAGGCACCGTCATCGAAAAGATTCTGCTGCTCCGTTTGCGTCCATACAGTCAAGAGCATCCCGGTGATATTCATCTTGTGCATACTAGCATGGTCGTATTACGCGTACGTCTATCACCTGTGCCTCAGTAAGTCTCGTCGTTTGAACGAAAATTACAATAATAATATACGTACTAATTATTTAGTGCCACGAATAATCAATCACGGTGTCTTATTCTTCATCCCTCTTGATTTTATAGGTCGGGTCACGTCCGTCGAACTGTCGATACCATATCTTCTAGTGTACCACGTCATACTAGTGTTGTTCCTATGGTCGTACTTCAAAACGATTTTCACAAAGCCAAGCGGCGCACCACCAAATGTATTGACAGACGATTTATCATTATACTACGTATTAGTGATCGTTTTATTGTTTATTAACGCACAATATTGTTGTCTTATTATAGTTCAGACTGCCAGAAGAAGTATTTGAAGAGTTCAATAAAAATCCTATAGATTTGAGCAGACAAAGCGCTATTTTACGTGATTTTGCTGAAAATTTGCCCATCATGACTTTTACAAATACCAATGGTAATAAAATTGATTTTTATATTTTTATCTTGACAATGTGCCCATTCATTGTACAGTAGACTATGTATAACTTAAGAATTGTAGAACATTTTTTTTCAGATATTCGATTCTGTGATAAATGTAAAATAGTCAAGCCAGACAGATCACACCATTGTAGCGTGTGTCGTAAATGTGTGTTAAAAATGGATCACCATTGTCCATGGGTGAACAATTGCGTCTCATATTCTAACTACAAGTATTTTATATTGTTTTTGGCATATGGTCTTTTAATGTGTGTTTATGTGGCAGCTACAACAGTTGAATATGTTATCAAATTCTGGGATATTACTACAGATATGGTAATATTTTAGTACCTTATTATATTATTAAGGTCTTTAATTTGTTGACTATTAATTACTTATTTATTTAAAGATTAACACCATTTAGCTCTATTAGAAAATAAATTACTGAAATTGTATTTAAAATTAATAATGGTAATTAATTGAGGGGCTTATATTGACACTTAGAAGTTATAAAAGTAATTAATAATATATTTTAATTATTTAACAATTATAAATAACTATTGAGTAAAATGTTATGAATCATAAAATAAATATTGATCTTAGTTTTTTTATTTAATCTCTTTATATGATATTAAAATATATATAAGTATATAATGATATTTAATATTTATATTTTAAGTTAAAATTATTAGATAATTGACGTAGTCAAAATAATGAAAAATATTTTTGTTAAAATTTGAAGTTAAAAAAAAAGTGATTATAATATGACAAAATAATAAGAGTGATTAAATAGCCATGTTACATCATAGAGCTGATGAGTGTACCCTCTACAGTCCCCTATGGCTCTATGTTTTTATGTGTAAAAGTTGTTTGAGTTACATAATGATTTCAATAACTTTTGATAGTATTTTAGATTTTTTTTTTAATAATTGTACATATTATATTTATGTGTATTTTTAAATTTAATATACTTTGTTAATGTTAACTTAATACTTAAGACTTTGGTTCTATGATGTTGCACACATACCTATATTTAAATATTTTTATTTCATTAATTAATTAGAATTAATAAATATATTTCTTAAATTAAAAGTTATAACATACTTTAAATTTAAGCAAACTTATTTTTAGTATTGTATCTTTTAATCATTCATATATTTTAATTAATATTTGGAATTTTTAAGTTACTTAAAGATTATATTTTTAAAATCTCACTATTTTTTATGCCATTTAAGTTAGTGATAAAAGCTTATTTTTTCCAAGTATGAAAATATAAATTAAAATTATTACGCTGATGATTTTTTTGAACAATGTCTGTTTATATTAATTTATGTCTAAATTAAAATCAATCAAAATTAGAACTAATTAAAATTATTAAAGTGTATGTACAAAAAATAATAGTCTTTAAATAGTATTTTAAATAAAATGTAGAATAAACAAAACTTGACATTTTTCAAGCA
Organism: Aphis gossypii; assembly: GCF_020184175.1. Lineage (NCBI taxonomy): Eukaryota > Metazoa > Arthropoda > Insecta > Hemiptera > Aphididae > Aphis > Aphis gossypii. The sequence continues at coordinate 41,659,723 of NC_065532.1, forward strand.
AATTTTTAATTTTTATGTATATACCAATAAATAATATTTTTAACTAATTACAATAAAAAGTGTAAGTTTTCTGTGCAAAAAAAATAATTAGTGGAAAATATAGTCTCTATGTATACTTAAACTGAATAAATAAATAATTAAAGGATATATTTTAAGCGGGTATGTATCCTTTAAATTAGTGGTTTTTAATCGGTGGGTCACAACTTAATTTTAGTCCTTGTAAGTTTTAAAAATGGTTCATGGCAGGTTTTATCTTTTAAAAATAAAAATAACAAGATTTTAAAAATGATAAATAATAAATTTTTTTAAAAAATGGTTGACAAGTAAAAAAGGTCAAAGACTACTTCTTTATAATATGATGTATGAAATAACAATTTTAGGTATTAAATTATCAACAAAAATGCAGTTATTAGAATAAATTTAATAATGTATTTTTAATCTTTATGATTGTAAATTATTAATAATTGTTTTTTTTTTACTTTCAGCGAATTCAAGAAGGATCATATAAAATTCATATAATATTCTTGTTTTTTATTGCTTCAATGTTTTCATTAAGCTTATTCTCATTGCTTGCATATCATATCTACCTGGTTTCAAAAAACAGAACAACATTAGGTAATTAAAATAATATTACTAGTTTTATATTAAATATTAATGATTTTTTGTTACTTGATTGTGGGATACTGTTCAGCTGCAATCTATAAATAGTATGCAGTCAAGTATTGACCAACGTTGCTAGTTCTCGGATAGGTAACCATCTGAGTTCTTAGCAACAAAGCCATACCCCATAAGTAATACACATAAAAAATCCCATAGCAGTGAATGGCCTGAGTTGTCAAAGCATAATTAAAAATAATAATAAGAAGAAGAATAATTTATGAATATATTGTTATGGTCTTTCTTTCTTATAATATTTTTTTTTAATTCTAATAATATATTTAATATTCTTATGCTATTGTTATGGTCAAAGTACAATAACCGGACATTGTTTTTTAATTTTTTACTATTTCAATAGATAGATCATATAATTGCTTAAGTATTCTTATAATAGGTTAGTCTAAATCATATTTAGAGACCTTACTTCATTATTATCTTACTAAATGTTAAGTGATTGTTTTTATAATCTGTCTTCCTAGAAATTTATTGTCTACAATAAACATAATAATTATAAGATAAAGAAAATGAAATAGCTGTATTAAGTTTAACTTTATTATTATTATTTCATTAAATATGAAGTGAAATTTGATTTTTTTTAAACTAAAGTTAGCTATCCAAGTTGTGTTTTTAGTTGCAGATGCTTTACTTTCAATTTTATTACTCATATAACATAAAATTTCAAATTTGATTAACTGCCATAATAAAAAATGTCTGGCCATAAACCTAATTTGTTAGAATATTTCTTTTTAATTTCTACAATATAACCCTATTAATAGTTTCCAGCTTCTCCAATTTAACTGTAGCATTAAATATTTTTTGTTTATTTTATATGTATTAAATTTGTTAAATATTCAATTTTTTTTCCATTTTCTTAGAATCTTTCCGTCCTCCTAAATTTTTGGATGGAAGTGATAAAAATGGATTCAACTTGGGATGCTGCAGAAATATACAAGAAGTGTTCGGTAAAGAAGTTCTTTTGTGGCCTTTTCCTATTGACACTCGGTGAGTAAAAAGAGGGTATTCAAACTTTAAATGCACTTACCAATTATGGAAACGTGTTAGTTATTGATAAAACAAATAAATATTATTTTCATTCATTACATTTAAACATTCATCATATACAATATTTTCAAAATTTGAGCTAACACACATTAGGTATATTATTTATTTTTTAATATAATATCTTAATATATTTTATTTATTATTTATTACGATTATAGAGATAATTATTTAGGGATTCCAAGTTGAAATTATTGGTAATTTTTTAATATAGTTAATTGTTCACAAATTTAAGGAAAAATGATTTGTGATTTATTAAGTTTATATAACTAAGTATTGATGATTATCGTAATATATTATGATAAAATGTTTAAAAATAATAAAATAAACATGGGAAATTGTTATTGTATGCATTTTGAAAGTTTGGGGAGTTAAACAATTCTAACTAATTATTTTTGGTGTAAATTAATTTTTGAAGTATCAATAAAAAATTATAAATTAATGTTATTCTTGTATTAATGATTCACATAGTATTTATTTAAAAACCATTAAGGGATTTGCAATTTTAAAATGCTCATACCTAACAGTCTTAACAACACTACAAAAATAAAGTCATTACAAGCGAGTATGATACTCTTTTCTAAATTTAAATTTACAATATTTAATCATCTAAGAATAAACTCTAGTCTTATTTAATATAAACAATCAATAATAATAATAAAAAAAAATTGAATAAGAACTTAATGAAGTACTTTAAAAATTTAAATCATCTGTTTAAGAGGAAATTTAAAAAAAATGTTGTTTTTGTGGTCAGAATAGTTTTTGATAGGTACATCCAAGTATGTTAAAAAATTCTAGTACATTTATTAAATCTATATACTTAAAACTAACTTGGCATTGTCTAATTGGCGGAATGTATAAGAAGTTGACTATAAAATGTTCTTTCAAATCTAGTAGGTTCCTAAAATGTCAATTTTTTTCAAATTCCATTTTTATTTTTTGATATAAATCTAATGTTAACAATTGTTTTTTTAATTTTTTTATTACAATTTTGTTAATCGTTCTTAAGTAAAATATTTTTTAGAGTATTAAACTGTTTTTATGAGTTGGTAAAGTGCATTTAATAATTATGAAATGGTTTTGAAAACGTATAGAAAGGCTATATTTTGACCACTTAGTATATTTATTTTTATAAATGATATAATAAGTTATTTGTTATATTAATGAATAATGATCAATCATTTTTGTTGTATTAAAATTTTATTTTAACAGCCGTTCTTAACGTTATCTTACCAATTTTTTTTATGAGTAGTATAAATATATTCCCGGGAATACATCTTGATATTCGTAATGCGTTTCCTGATTTTAATTTTTCTGTTTTAGTTTGGGGGATGGTGTAATTTATCCATTGGCGAGCGACCTGAAGTCTAATGATAGTGTTAGGCAATCATCAAACAAATCCAGGACACCATTTACCGTTTAGACAATTTTTTTATACCAAGACACAATTAGTACTTATTCTATGCACAATATAAAAATAAACAAGTACTCATAAGGCTCAAATCAGTATTTTGTTGTGTTCTCTCTTATTGTTTATTTTTTTCTTATTACTTAAAAATTGCAATATTCATATAGATATATTATTACTTTAATTTTATTGATGTTGTTAATCTATTAAGATATATTATATTTTAATTTGTTTAATAAGGTGAGCAATTTTATATTTTTGACATTTTGTATATTTTTGGTAATGTTTGTTTACTCTACATATTTTGGACCTGTACAAATAACACAGTATAAAATAATATCATGAGTTTTTTATCTAACAAAATATACTAAAAGAGTGTTGTTTTTATTTTATCATAATAATTTGGTAAAATTTTTTGTTTGAATCCTAAATTATTAGTATTATACATATTTAATACTTTTGATAATATTAAAATTTTCTACAGCTTATTAACATGGTAATTCAATCTTAGTATATCATCTAACTGCATGTATTAATACTAATATGATTCTCCTACAGCCTTGGTGAGGGTGTGTCATTTCCAATCAATAAAACTGTACCTGAAGCTCAAAGTCTGTTATTCTCAGATGTGAACAACCAGAAAACATCAATTGGTATATTAAAATATTATAGTTGATTGACTTATATTAGATTTTTAAGAGTCATTGACTATCAAACACAATGTTTTTTTTCTAGATTTTGAACATTATGATACGTCGTTGTTTACATCAGTCTTAATAAGGTGAATTAGATTCAAAATTAATTGAAATTATTAAAATTTGACTTAAATTTTATCAATGTTTCAGTGATGATAACATGAGCTCAACAGATACAAATGCCCCTAAATATCAAGATCTTATTCAAATTTAGTACGACTTACACTAACTTAAGTTAGTACTTTAAAAAACTTATTTCTGTGATATCATATCCTACTTTTATTCATAGATATTGAATAATAAAATAAGTTCTTATTTTGTAATTATTTATTTCTTAAATAAGTTCTAGTGGGATTTGGTCCAAACAGTCCAGTGCATATTATTGGTATAGCTTGTTGGGTGAGATAGAGCAATCTCACCACCAACGTGTTTTCAACAAGTAACCTTCGACCCTTGGCTGTGACCATGACACCTCCTATTTCTTGATTCGGTAACTTAATACTATTATCAATATTTATTTCAATATTCATTCCTGTGTTAGCCAAATATATTTCACTTAATTCAGGGATCATTAAGTCAACGCATTCCATATCGTCTGATATCAGTATTAAGCTTATTTTTTCTTCCAAAACCTTGAAATATATAGAATTAAAAGTTTTTATTTGTTGTTAAATGATCTACTATTATAACAATACTACTTGGTACATTGCTTGTAGTATTAACTTTTTGAGAATTTTCAAATATTGTGATTTGTGGTTTCGCAATTTTAACAGTTCTCTGTTTACGTCGGCCAACACAGATTTAATAAATGTGTCTCTGGCATTCAATATTTCTAACTTGGCATTTGTCATTAACTTGGTAATCATTCTATGATGTAGACCAAAAGAATTTTCCATTCACAAAAGTACCTACCTATACACTTTTTAATATTACTCACGTTGCTGTTGTTCTATTCATAAATTTTGTCTTTTTCTTGTACAACTGATCGATTTTTAATTTTTCTTTGAGTATAATTTCGTTTTTTTTAATATCAAATTCATTTTCTGATTGAGTGTCAATATTTTGTTCAATTTCATTTGCTTCAAACTCTATGAACCTGATCATTTTATCCAACTAAAATAATATAAAATAATTTATGTTCTACGTGCGTGACCTATAATCGCGATCGAAGGTATTTTTAAGAAATTTAGCTTGAATAATTATTTTTTCTCCACACTAATACATTTCACATACAAGTAAAAAATAAATAACCTCATTTCAAAAGAAAATTATTTTTAGATATCAACTGCAATTATTGCATGAACACAATAGTTGTCATCAGATAAAATTAATTTTGGAAAGTATAGGGCTCACTTGTTGGTTTAATTGCGATTTGTTCATGTTGTAATATTATAAAATAATAATATTAGTTAACGAAAATCCTTTTACTTAATTTTGAAGTATTTCAGACTATACAATTGCGATAAATACTTTGGTCTGTCAACACTCAGTTGTTAAGTAATAATTACACTAATGTAAAACCACGGCGACAGGAATGTAAAATATTTATTGTATTAAAAAAAAAATAAAACATTTAAAAAATACATGTTAGCATTTACGATTCAAGCATTTTTTAATGGTTCAGGAAGTGTGTCTCCGCTGCAGTTGAACATGTCGTAATCATTTAAACCGACCATTTCCATACTTTTTACCCAAAGTTTTTTTGCCAGCTCTGGGTCTTTTGCTAACGCCGATGGTTCTTTCGCCTTACAATCGCTGAAACACGCAATTACCATAGAAATAATAATAACATTTTCAAAAAAAAAAAAAAAAAAATAGTTCCAAAAACAACATGCCTGTAATAAAGTCCTGTTTCCTCTCCAGCCTTTTCGTCTATTGAACAGTGCAAAGTAGTCTGAGCTCCTTGTTCTGGAGTCTTAACAAATGGATAAAGAATAATACGGCCTAACAGCCACATGCCTGGAAAGAACACTTGGTCTACTGTTCTAGGTAATTCGGTATTCACGATTCCCGGATGTAGACTGTATACATGAACTCCGGTTCCTTGATAACATAATACATGATGCTAATTGTATACAACCATTTTCTTTTTAATGCGCTTATACTTATATAATTATATGTATATGTCATTATATTTTACGTAGAAATTTAAAGCATAAACACGTATTGAAAAAAATTATTTGTTCATGCTATATAAAAATAATATTTTTATTAACATAATATACATTTACCGAGAATATAATTTTGAAAGAATGGACTTTTAACATATTATGTATATTTTGTAGGTAATCTTAAATATTGTTGTTAGTTGAGTTCGTCAATGACTTAAACGTGCCATTTATATTTACGTACCTTCGAGTCTACGCGCCAATTCTTTCGTGAACAGCACATTGGCCAGTTTACTTTGACTATAAGCCGCAATAGCCGAATAATTCTTGTCGGAGTTGATGTCTTCAAAATTGATCGAACCCCCTTAAAATAAACATTTTGAGTATCTTTTTTTGTATTTTTGAATTTTTAAACATTTTAGGAACTGACTCGTATGTGCCATTGACGACACGTTAATGATTCGGGCGGGTGTCGAATTTCGGATTCTTGGCAAGAGGAGAGATGTAAACAGAAAGTGTCCCAAGTGATTTACACCAAATTGAGTTTCGAAACTGTCTTGAGTTTTTCCTTTGGGACAAGTCATTACGCCTGAAATAGGTTAATAATTAAGTGTTATTTATTAGGTTAGGTAGGTATAGGTACTCTAACCGCACTCTTATACTCAAAAGTCGAGATGGACAATTGGCTAATTCCCACTACCAATTTCTCTTTAAAAAGTGTAATTTTAAACAGAAATCACCATATTTATATTAATTTAGGTTTCATTATTATTGGTGTGTAAATAAATCGAATAAAAATAAATAGGTAATAATGAAATCGTGAAATTTGTTAACAATTATTGTATTAAAAAAAGTATATTTATGAACTTTATATTTGACCGACAATAGGACGTGTTTCCCACGGTTATCCTTTAATCCTGCAAGCTTAGACTCAAACTCCATATAATTGTATGTACAAGAAGCATATTTGGATAGGTGTGTACTACTGACCGGCGTTGTTCACCAACAGATGAATTTGTTTTTCCTTTTGTAAAATACTTTTTGCGCAACGTTTGATCGACGCGAAAGACGCTAAATCTAATTCTTCCACTATCAGTTGTCCGAGGCCGTCGCCTTTTACTTCAGCCACGATTTCCGATACGGCCTGTTCCGCTTTTCTGACGTCCCGGCACGCCAATATGACCTTTGCACCTGAAATTTTGTACACCGCAGTATAGGTAATTAACAATTTATTTATTTGTTCATACATAATTTTTATTAATTGCATATAATAATTATTCAATGTTCGCGATGAAGAAAAATTGTGTTACATCGGTTTTTAATAAAACTTTAACCTACGCAATCATCACCTATATCTGTTTATGAAGTATTATTTGTTATTTAGATTTGTATGTTGGTCATACATATTGCAACAGTTATTTGTACTTATCACATTATACTTGTACGAAAAAATATATTTTAATTATTTATTATGTACCATATATTGTACGCGTTATGACTGTTTATCATTAGGTATACTTAATGTATACATACGCCCAGTATATGGCGTAGTTCTAAACCGTGTCTCGGATTGTTTTGCAGGGTACGACTGTATTGTTTTCCGATTATAATTATTACTTAAATATTATAATTTATAATAATATACCTTTAAAAAAAAACATTTGGTTAGAACAAACAATTTTAAATTATTGTAAACAAAACGCTATTACAAACTAGGTATATAAGCTTCCGGTTTTGTAAAAATTTTATTACCTATATTTAAAATATTATATTACCTACTTATCTTTGTAAATGATCTACTTTGAAATTTTGAATAATTAATATATTGATGTAAATGTTGTTTATAATTTATTATATAACTATTATAGTTACATTTATCTAGGAATTGTTTTTTTGCATATTTTATCTCAACAAATGTTATTAGTATAAATAGTATACAAATTAAAGTAAAACCAGAAATTAATTTTATAGAAAAATCAATTTATAAGTTGATGTTGAGTATGGTAATCAATTCGGGTGCCATCTATTATCAATTATCATACTTACCTAAACGTTTTTACTTAACATTTTAGATTATCTATGTAATTGCAAATTGATAATTATTGGGCATTATCACCATGTCGGATCATATAATAAAAGTTAAAATAAAATAATTATAAACTTGTTAAAACGTAATAGTTTGTTGATATAAAAACGTACCTCCCAAGTAATCGGTTCCTACTCTTCCGCTAAATATGTATAATTTCAACATTGTTAAGATTAAAAACGATTCAGCTCATTAAAAGAGTTGATGGAATTATGTAATCAGAGTTAATGAATGTTGAATAGTGTATTAGTGTATAATCGTATAAAATATGAAATAAATATTTATATATTTGTTTATTATTAACGGGTTGATACCTTTTATAAGTTGAAATAGAATACATTTTTAACTTAACAAAACATAACATTAAGCTGAAATAACGAAAAAGAATATTGAGAAAAGAAAAGAAAGTGATAGAAGTATGTGAGATAGATAGACAGATAGTAAACAATGAAACACATAAACAAAATAAAAATAATAATTAATAATTAGATGATATACTACATAAATGTTATATAATAATAATATAAAATTAAATAACAACTTGCTAGACTCAAAGTTGAATATACGCTTTGTTTAAACATATTTCGTAATATGAAAAAACATCTACATGGTCAGTAATAATGTTAGGCTAACATTGTTAGCTAATGAAACAACTCAATTGGACTGTATGGCATTTTATTTTATATATTTTTCTGTTTTACCTTTTTTAAAATTATTATGCAGAATGTAAATAATATGTATATAATAATAATCAATATGGACAAATGGTAATAAAAAAATGGGGAAATTGATCTACTATATATAGGTGTTAACTATATAATAAATATTCACAAAATAACAATGTAGCAAAAATAGTTAAATAATAATAATAATAAAAAAATAATAATTATTATTATAGATAATAACTTCAGATACCAACAGCGGTAATACATATCTGATATCTACTGTCAAGCATGTTCTTTGTTGTTAAGTATAGCCAGTATAGGACATTAATGGGTACGTAAAACTGAAATTTGAATCTAATGATAAACCATTGTACCATTTGTACTTACAAGAAAACGATTCTGATTTATATTTTTATTTATTTTTCTAATTAATAATTCGAAAACAAAAATGTAATACATAAATCAAAAAAAACAATAGGAAAATTAAACGTCGTGGTAAATGTCTATAATAATTACATAAAATAAGTTGAAAATTATCATTTTGTCTAGAAAATAATAACATTATAGGTATTTGGAATAATTCAAGTCTACACTATCATTCATTTTTAAATTGTAAAAAAAAAGATGATTTAGCTAAAAGTTGTTGATCATAAATATTTTCGTTTTATCCTAGATAATTTTTTTTTTGTTTTTCTCAGCTTCTTTTATACGGGATATTTTTAACTTTTGACTTAACTGAATCCAGTTTGTTTCTAGAAATCTTGTACTAAGACACTAAGTTGAAAATTGAAATATTTTTACTGGTCTAGAAAGGTATGTGCATAATGTATAACTGTTAAACAGTTACAAAAGGTATAAACTATAACAAAGTATTTTGAAAATGTTACCTAAATCTCACTAAAAATTTCTGCTGGTCTACTAGTTTAAACCTAACCACCACGATATTTATCTACGCATTGCGCTAAGTATATTACAATTTACAATCATATAGGTACTTGTACAATATTGTCATCTTATATAGGTAAGAATTATGACTCAAACTCACCGAGTGTGTAAAACTGCCTGGCTGTGACTTTGCCGATGCCCGTGTTCGCACCTGTAACGATGGCGGTTTTGCCGTCCAGCCTGGCCGAGCTCGTGCATTTGCCGCTGAACATTTTTACGTTGTGAGCGCAATCGACAATGGACTATCTTATAGACAATTAGATAATAACGAAATTATCAATATTATAAATTTAAATAAATTTTATTATATACACACATGTAGGTGCGCCAACGTCTGTAGGCACACTGCACGAGTGCACGAGATTATAGTATGTTAAACTACGCGTCTGCCCTTCGTCAAAATAATAGTTCACAGCTGACTCGATTGTTGTGATAAAAATAAAACAGACCAATTTAATGATAATGCCGAGTCCGTCATTGGCCATTGCTTGTATTAAAAAAAAAATAATGTATTATTCTATTACATTATTAGGTACATTATTCTAGTATTTATACATACCTATACTCTGTAAATACTACTAATAACGGCAATATAACTAAAAAGTATATACCTACATTATAAAAAAATGCGTATCAAACGTTTTTTTAAACTAAAATATTATTATGTAATACAGTTTTTAAAGTTTTATACCTATATATTTAGTCGGAACATATTATTTTCAAACGAAAATTTTATTATCTTTCTCCATAAAAAAAAAAAAACGAACTTTAGGCCATCACGGTCGACAATGTGCCGATAAGAGAGTAACGTATAAAAAATTAAAAAATTAAATATTTATGTAAAAATATTAATATATAAAAACAAAGAAACAATAATACAATAAATACAGAAACAAAAAACACGTGAAAAAAAACCCCGATAAGACAACTCAGAGAATATATTAGGTAATGGTGAAAAAAATCAAGCGTAAAAAGTTCACGGTACGGATGGAGCTGAGAAAAATCACGTACGGTGCGGGTATGTAGACTGTTGGGTAATCGGTAAAAAAGACCAAGGAAAAAAAGAACGCAGAAAAAAAGAACAAGTAAAAAAGAATATTACGGAAAAAAAGAACAATTTTTAAAAATTTTAAACAGTGTCCCACTAATCAATATTTTTAACACCGTAATTTTTGGTCGAACATTTCCATGTAAAATAGTTTTTACCTTTGTGCTTTGTGATATAAGTATATCCTTCAAAAGTTACTTTTTCACCTCCTTTATTAGATTTAAAAATTTCCATTTCAAATGTATTTAAATTTTAAGTATAAAAATTTAATGAAAACACTTGAACACTTCAATGACTGTCATATAAGTAGTAGACTAAAATATGTTTACTCAAATTATAGTTATTAAAGTATGAAAAGTCTACATGAGAAATTTCCAGTAATAAAATGTTGTTTTATATTTTACCACTAGTTATATTTTATGATAAAGTATGAAAAGGTCACCTATAGTCAATTATAAGGGCACTAGGAATTAGGATTACTTAGGGAATTTCCAGTAATAAAAATGCATCTTACTCTATATTATTATACTAAGCTTTATTGTATTTAATATATATATACATGTATCTTGTATCTTCTATCAGTTGTATCTAGATACACTAAATGCAAGTATCATGTATCATGATACTTTTTTTTGTATCTTGCCCAACCCTGGTTCTATGCAATATTTTAAAAATTTAATTCATAGACACTTGCGCTATATTTTTTATTTTTTAATACTTAAAAAATTTACCATACAAATATTTCTCAAAATGAGATTTACAATTTGACTATATTGAATGTTTCGGATTTTTTTTATCAATTTTTAAGTTTTTTTATTTTCAGTTACAAAAACTAAAAAATGAATACCAAAAATATAGCATAAGTTATTAGTCGTATACTTATATATAAGTCTTAAACATTTAACGAACCACGTGAACTTTCAACCGATAAACTTTTTACCACTATTAGTTTATTCTAATAAATTTTGGTTTTTAAGAATTTTTACTTTTTTATCTTGGGAAGATAAAGAAAAATTACAATCGTGGCTAATGTATAGTTCACCAATAAAAATTATTTAATTAAAAGCTGGGTTTTAGTAAGGGACAGGTTTCCTACATTAAATCAATCTTAAGTCCATCTATCATTGTATTGCTAAATTGTTTAACTATGTCAAGTAACGTTAACTTAAATTAAAAAGAAAAAGAAAGAAGGAAACTAAAAAATAAAAAAACTTAATACCTAAATTAACTATACAACTATAGTACCTATACGACCTGCATCTAATTCTTGTTTGTTTCAATGAATATTATTTCACATGTAATATGGTGTAATATTATTTTTAAGTCGAGGAAAAAAATCAATTGTTCACAGTATTATTTTAACACAATATGAAAACTGAATTTAAAAAAGTCAAAAATGTATTAATAATAATAATCAAAACTGTTTACCTATAGAATCTTCGTGAACAAAACAGTATGTTCACGAGGTTATTATTATATTTTTATAGTCCGAACAGTATTACACAAATATTTCTTTATTAACCAACATATTATAATTATTTTTATATGAGCGTAGATTGTGTCGTATATAATATAATACATAATATAATATGTGATATGATTGTATCAGGATTCAGCACTCAGGAGGTAAGCTAAATATTATAACGATAACCGAAAATATCTGTTTTTCATCGTAAAGAATTTAGATAGGTACCAATAACTAGATAGAAAATTATTTAAAAGTACGAAGATGACGATGATTAGTTGTTTATTTATTGTAAAATAATTATTATCTGTGGGCCGAAGGTCAGATATATGCTTCAAGGCACACATTTTAAAATCACTTAAATATTGTTTTGTTTTCTAAATAAACGATGGCGGCGCTAAGAAAAACAGTCCCCTGAAATGTCTGTTAAAACAAATAAGAATAATCGTGTATTGTAAGTTTATAAACTTGTTTAAAAATAGAACTCCATCTGTTGTTCCAATAATGTATAATATGTTCGATAAAAAAAGTTCCTTTATTATAAAAACAGATTAAAAAAATGTAAAAAAATATATATAAACGAAATGATTTATATTATTAATGAAAAACGAGAATTTTTCGTTCAAACGTCTTTTAAAGGATCGGGGATCACGTCTCCACCGCAGTTGAATGCGTCATAATCTTTTAAGCCGACCATTTCTATGCTAGTTTCCCAAAGTTTCTTCGCCAGCTCCGGGTCTCTGGCTAATGATGACGGTTCTTTTACCTTGCAATCGCTACAAAACATACAGAATAGTTTATGTCATACTTATAAACGTCGATTATGCAAGTACAAATATTTAAAAGCCATTAAAATTTAACAATTAGTGATAACTAATAATTAATGACTTCTGTTATAAAAACCTGTAGTATAGTCCGGTTTCTGCTTCAGTTTTCTCGTCTATCGAACAGTACAAAGTGGTCTGAGCTCCTTGCTTCGGGTTTTTGACCCACGGATAGGAAGATACGACCCAAGAACCACATGCCCGGAAAATATACTTGGTCTAGTGTTCTGGTCAATTCGGTGCGTACAATACCGGGATGTAAGCTATACACATGAACTCCGGTCCCTACGTGCAATATTATTTATTATACATTACGTATATATTGTATATGCTACACTCGTATAGTAATCACTCGATTACTGTTGTCTGACATAATAACACTTAATAAGATAATATTTGAATATTTCATAAGTTTCATTACCTTCAAGTTTTCGCGACAATTCTTTCGAAAATAACACGTTGGCCAGTTTACTTTGACTGTAAGCTGTAGAGGGCGAATAACTTTTTTCATGGTTGATGTCTTTAAAATTGATTGAACCGACTAAAATTTTTTTTTAAATGTTACGTCAATTAAAATAATATAAACATCCCTGTCCCTAAAATTCTTGTAAATCTTATCCTATGAGTTCGTTACGTTTTATCTAATACGAGTGTATAGTGACTTACATACATGTGCCAGGGACGACACGATTACGATACGAGCTGGTGCTGAACTTCGGATTCTTGGTAACAGAAGCAACGTGAATAGAAAGTGTCCCAAATGATTAATGCCAAATTGTGTTTCGAAACCATCTTGGGTCTTACCTTTGGGGCATGTCATGACGCCTATAATATTTGTTTAAATAATTACATTTCATCGTAGGTCCTACAGCTTATATAAAAAACTATAAAAATATAAAACTGTCAAACATGCATCGTGTACTGAACTAACCAGCATTGTTTACTAGTAGATGAATTTTTGTTTCTTTTTGTAAAATACTTTTTGCACAGCGTTTAATTGAAGCAAAAGATGCCAAATCCAATTCCTCTATGATTAGTTGCCCGAGACCGTCGCCCTGTATTTCAGCCTTGATTTCCGTCACGGCCTGTTCCGCTTTTTTAACGTCCCGACACGCCAATATGACCTTTGCACCTGAAATCATCATTTATAGATATTATATAATAGAATATTTACTTACAAATTAAACTTTCATCATTCTAACTTTTTTATATTTTGCACATTATTTATTGTCTTCACAAATAATCTAAGGTATAAAAGTCTTTTTTTATTAAATATACAATTTTTAACTTTGATATACCTAATGATGGTAATTGTAATGGTAAGTACCATCGTCCGCCACTATTTGTGAGATTCTTAGTTGATCCTTAACTCTGATAAAGATTATTCTGTTTATGTATAATATATATAAATTAACAAATTATAATATTTTTCGGTCAACAAAAAAAGGTAATTGTTTAATACGTATACATAGTATTTGTAAGTAATTAGGTTGCAATTTCTACCTTTAAGACTTATGTATGATTTTTTAATACTTTAATTTGGTAAATGCTGTATATTTTATAGTAATATGTATCGCCATGTTGGTGTTCTTTGTGATATTCACGAATAATATGTTTTATGAAATTTTTAGTTTTTATAAGATTTGCGTCATATACTAGGTATGACTTACTATAATAACATTTTTGTTTATGAATAAATGAATCTGAAAGTTTAGTAGTAGATTCCTCATAAATTTTCATTAAATTAATTAAATAAAGTGTTAAGTGTATAATGTCACAAATATTAATAATATTATGTAAAGGTTTGAATTTAAAATTTTGATGAAATTCGTAGAAATTGTGAATTAGTTTATTGACATTTAGGATAATAGATCGTCTTTCGAATTATTTTTCATCAAATACCTACAATTATTTATCATTGAATTACAATTCAACACACATCCATCACAGTAATACTTACTCAATAATCTAGCACTTACTGTAAAACAGATCGGTTACCTACGTATTTTTTAGCTTTTTTGTTCGTGTTTTGTGTATTTAAACATAATATTTCGTGTAATATAACAAACTTTGAGCTTTACATTTACATTCTTTTTTAGTCCAATAAACATTTACACAAATACACTTTACAACCCAACCGCATCTCAAAAGTATATTTATTTTGCTATTTATTGAAGTTAACAGCTAATGAACCAAGTCCTCAGCTAAAAAACGTACTATTGTACATACCTATGACTGTAAATATCAATAGACATTTTTTGTATAGAGAATTTTATTAATGTTTTATCTTTGTACGCTATGCCCTCCCCCATCTCGGTGCTCGTGCTGTCCGTAGTTGATTTTATGTGTTTTTCTTTCGATAATTGTTACTTTATATATTTGTCGATGACTAATATGCGTATTATCTGGATAATGTGGATATTTAGAACTAAAAGCGTTCTATTCTCCCCCTCAAATTTGAAACACTATTTGTGACCATGATAAGCACCGGTCACTTGTATGTAGCTATATTTATATAATATATATATATATATATATATGTATTACGTAAGTACCTATAGTTAAAGGCGTGCTCACCTAATCTATAGAATTCTTTTGCGGTTACTTTGCCGATGCCCGTGTTCGAACCGGTTACGATGGCAGTCTTGCCGTCCAGCCTGGCCTTGCTCTTGCACTTATTGCTAAACATTATTTCCACGTCGCGGCGTACCTATACATAGGTACGTAGATAATATTTAATATACATCGAAACATATTTACACATAATATACAGCTGCATAACTATACGATTGTTATAAGTCTTACACGTCCTATAAATCATATACATATACGTGTTTGCACTATCATAGATATGACTTTTTAAATCCGATTTTAGAGTAAAAAATCATCGCATTATATTCCGTCCGATGTACGTTACATACTTATATATGTATGTATAAGTATACGTTCATGCAGTATAGTATGCGGTTTTCTACGCAATTATTTTAATATTATGCGGATATACGATTTAATAATATATATTATAATAATACGTACGACCTACCTATATGAGTAATGACGCTGCAGCGGTGTGTGCGCGCACGACTATCGACGAATGACGATGACCGTCGGTGCAGGACGTAATATAGCTGCTGTTGCTGCTGATGGTTATATAGGTATCCGGATAACGGTCGCGGCAGTCCGTGGTCGTAACCGTGTAGCAGGTACGCCGTATACTCGGACAATAATAATATTATACCTACCTATATAGTCGTGGTGGTAACCGCAGTTGATTAAAAACCGCGTACGACATATTTTATGTACATTGTAGTCATTGTACACTGTGCGGTGCGGAAAGCAGATATAACACTGAGGTACCAACGCGACTACTCGACCGGTGGGCACCGAACGGCTGATGTTTAGTTATATCGTCGGGGAATCGTTATTGACACAGAGTAAAACTACGGTAATAATATAGTAATATTTTATAGGATACACACTGCTAATAACGTAATGTTAATAATTCATCGTTCTCTCGCGCGCACAAATCGGCCGCGGCGGTCGCGCGTTCGAGTGCGTGCGCGCCGCGTAGCCGGCAGCCGCATAGTTTCGTCGGTGGTTCGGTTCTTCGCACGGACCGGTATTTTCTTTTTATGAATAATTCGTTCTCTTGCCCACCTCGCCCCGATAGTTTTTTATTATACAGTCTGTGTCACGTGTTGTCGGCCAGAATATTATATTATACATATATTTTTTTTATATTAACATTTCGTCACACGCGTACGCGGTATATCATTCTTATAGATAATATTATATTTTATTATTTTACGACGGACCGTGTGCGCGCGGACACTGCTAGAACACGGTCGGCGCCGCAGCGTTTCCGCGTCGAACGAATTCCCCAGAAACACTATAAATTATAATATTATTAAGTAACGTCCGTGCTGTGTATCGTCGGCAGTTTGTACTGTTTATATTCGGGTTCTGTATTCTTCGCTCCGATCCGACAAAAAGTTGGAATTTTCGTTACCGAACCGGAATAATATAATATTATGCTAATGTCCACGAATTCCTACCTCGAGATAATGACCTAACCCAATCTATTTATATCTACTGACTTTCCCGTGAGATAAAAAAGATAACAATTATTTACGATACGGTTTTTATCCGACAAATAATAATGATAATTGAAGGTTTTTTAGTGTTGATTGAGTATGAGTTTTGATTTCTCGTGAAATGAATGACTAATTGAAAGATGTGTACCTACACATCTATGTATAGATTTTAATTAATACATTGTTTGTAAAAAAAAAATCACAGATAAGTCAGTGCTTTTATCATTTACATTATAATATAATACATGTACATCGGATACTAATGATACTATAGTTATTGCTATATTTAAAAACATCATTAAGAACGTAACAACAACATTAAGACTTATTTTACATTATATACATTGTAGCTGATGCCTACATTTGATTTTTTCCGTTGTATATCCTTATTGTTTAATCATTATTGAATTACTATCTATATCTCATAAAACACATTGAAGTTTACGTGACGTATTTTTTGTCTTTTGGAACGTTTTATAATAAAATGTATGGCTTGGTTGTGCTTGGAGCTCAGAATTCCACAATATTTGTGTATCTCCCGTTTTCTTGGTCTAGTTCATAGTTTCACACTAAATACATAAACAATTTAGATTTTTTACGAATATATTTACTTTTATATATTATTTTTCGTATATACGAATTGCAGTCCATGTTTGTTGTGGACAAATACCAATAAATAGAATAAAATATATAATATATATTTATAATATATACTATATAGTATTACAAATTGATATCACTTTAAACATAATTTTTCTTCTCATTTTTACACAGATTTATGAATATTTGACATTTGTTGACTTTAATATTACTTATAAAGGAAAGTTAAAAATGTTGATTTATTTTTTTCTGATCATATCTTATCGTGATGTATTATGGCGCTGATAGAAAACTGTTGAATCCTTTTTTTTATAAATTCGAATTTGTTAATTTTGTTTTCTTTTAATTGAGCTATACTGTATATTTTACATATTATATATTATATATATTTTTTCGTTCATTATAATTTTATATTTGTTTAGTGATTGTTTAAAATAGTAAGTCTTGGATAGATATCGTATAGTATATTTTTCAAAAATTGTATAAATATTTGGATGATTAAATGTGTATTGTAAAAATTAAAAATGACTTATTAGATAAATTTATTTCCGTAAAATACTTTAAACCTAATTTAACAGAAAGGTTAGTAGTATGATTCGCCTGAATTTATGAGTTGAACAATTCTTAGGTTAATGTTTTTTTAAAGGAGTTAAGTATAGGCAATTTGTTGAACATCTTAGAAAAACTAAATTTACAAAAATATATGTTAAGTATTACCTATGTTCCAGTAAATAAGTGTGAACAAATTAAATGAATTAGATTCCTAAGTAAATAAAGTTTCAATGACTTATATATTCATACTATTGAAAAGCTCGTAAACATGTTTTGTATGTAGAATGTCCATTATACTGCTAGGAGTACTGAAGCTACTATAATTGACTAATATTACAAAACATTAATAGTATAAAAAAAACAACTCGAAAAATACTTTGTTGCACAGTATGTATTGAGCGACCCTCATTAATGAGTATTTAACTGAAACGGATGTGTTAAATTTGAATTCAATTATAAATCATTGTGTATAAAAAATGATTCTAAGCAAGCCAGTCAGTTTTTTTTTACATTTTTTAACCATATCTATTTTAAAGACAATTTATTATATATATATTGGTATTGGTAATTAATTTTCCTATTGTGACACGGTAGGTTGATTTAATTTTTGCCAAAACTAATCTTATATTAGGTACATTACAATATTGATTTATATAATACCACCATCAAGCTGTTAATTGTTACTATAAAAATATAAATAGGTTCATAGAATAAAAAGCTTAAAATTAATTTAAATACTTAAAAAGTTTGAATTTTAAAGGTATACTGTACCTATAGTAAATAAAGTATCATATTACCTAGAAAATGCTTTTATAAATATTTATTGAAATTGCAATACTTGAGTATTTAGTTATACCTGTGTTAGATTATAAAAAATTGTTTTAAAGTAATTTTGTTGTTATTTTTATAGATTATTTTGAAAAATGTTTAAATTTTTTACATTTAACCCACTTTTCTATCAGAAATCATCGTCAAAGTTAAATAATGAAACATTTTTACTGCTTTAATAATTTATGCATGATGACTGACAAAAATAAATAAATAAATAAATGAATAAGCACACTACATTGTAAAAATATAATATTATATTATAATACTAATCAATCCATTCTGAATGTAAAAATTGAGTTTGTGATGAAAATCGCTTAATTAATCAAAACTTTGTAATTGAAAAATTAGTTTATTATAAAAATGCAAATTTATGCTTATAAATGTATAAACTTTTAAGTATATATAAAAAATAATTATGTAAAATAAAATATAAATGATTAATAATTAAAAATATTTGTTCAGATATCTTTTAACGGCGCAGGCAGCGTGTCTTCGCAGTTGAACATGTCGTAATCGTTTAAACCTACCATTTCAATACTTTTATCCCAAAGTTTTTTGGCCAATTCCGGATCTTTGGCTAATGCTGACGGTTCTTTTACCTTACAATCGCTAAAAAGTGGCATTATTTGTATTATTTTTAAATGTAATGATGAGTATTGTACAAATCCGAGTGTCATAAAAATATCAAACCTGTAGTAGAGACCATTTTCTTCTCCAGCTTTTTCGTCTATCGAACAATGTAAAGTAGTCTGAGCTCCTTGTTCTGGGGTTTTAATCCACGGATAGAGAAAGAAACGGGCCAGGAATCGCATTCCCGGAAAGTACACTTGGTCGATCGTTCTTCCTAATTCGGTTTGAACAATTCCAGGATGTAGACTGTATACGTGTACTCCGGTACCTATGTGAAATATGTGTTTAAATTATTATTTTTTCGTCTATTTATTATACACAAAATTAACAAAATAAAACTTTACCGTCGAGCCTTTTCGACAGTTCCTTTGAAAACAGCACATTAGCCAGTTTGCTTTGACTGTAAGCTACCAAGGCCGAGTAATTTGCATCGTAATTTATGTCCTCGAAATTAATCACACCTCCTATATAAAGAATAAGAAAATAATAATTATTTAGATAATTTATGTATTAAATTACTCATAAAAATTATGTTGTATATATTATATATTATATACATATTACATAAATAGTGATTCATTTAACAATGAATACTCATCATCTTAAAAAGTATAATAAATTTTTTGAAAACATTTTTCTCGATATAACGAGCATTCAGTGCTAAAATAAACTATAAACATCTAGTATTTATGTCAATATCAATATTTTTTATTAATCGTAGAAACTAACTTGTGTGAGCCATTGATGAAACGTTAACAATGCGAGCCGGCGTTGAATTTCGGATTCTTGGCAATAGTAGTGATGTGAATAGAAAATGTCCCAAGTGATTCACGCCAAACTGTGTTTCAAAACCATCTTGGGTTTTACTCTTAGGACACGCCATTACCCCTACAATATCGTATGTTACATTGGGCCCTTATAAAACTAATCTCACACAGTTACACACTGACCAGCATTGTTCACTAAGAGATGAATATTTTTTTCCTTTTGCAAAATATTTTTTGCACAGCGTTTAATCGATGCGAAAGATGCCAAATCCAATTCCTCTACGACCAGTTGTCCTAGATTATCACCTTTTACATCGGCCACTATCTCCGAAACAGCTTGTTCCGCTTTTTTAACATCCCGACACGCAACAATAACCTTAGCACCTGAAATTTAATTTTGCATTAATCAATTTGATAAAATTATTTATTATATAGTATTATAGTACCTATGTAAAGTGTAAATGTTTAATATTATTTTCTAATAATAAAATATAAAAATTAATTTAGATTTAACCTAACCTAACCTAACCAGTAACCTAGTACCTTCTCTCATGGTAAAATTTTGCAATTAAAAAACATATCAACTAAAATCTATAATTAATTTATGAACATTAAAATTAAACGGTTTTTATATAATTTATCACGAGTTAAATAATATTTTGATTTGTGCAATATTATAATTTATATTATATAGTAGAATATTTTACTCAACTAGTTGTTATCAATTTATTATTAAACACACACACATATATTTAACAGATAAATGTATCTAAATAATTGTAAATTAGGCTCGTCTTGACCATAACAAGCAGCTTCTCTTATCACATTTGATGCGGTGAACTATTGAGTGTGCATTACACTGCGTACACGGTGGTTATTGCGGGAACCAGGATATCCGTTATTATAATGCAATTATTATTATATATTTATGTACAATTTATATTACACAATTAAATAAATATTACATATTATGTGTTCTATGAAGCATTGAAGCCTTGGTTTAGATAAAACTAAAATAAAATAAAAAATTTGAATTTCTTAAGTTATTATGGGAATATTATAGTCATAGTAATTTAATATTATTGTACATTATACTTATATAATTATTTAATTCTAACCTTTTATGAGACGATACTCTATTTTTTTTTAATAAAAATAAATACTCGTATGTTAAAGATGATTGGAAAATATTTTCATTTATAAAATTATGTTCTACAAACTCGGTAAAAATATTTTTAATTTTTTATCTTTATTTTCAATATTTATTTATCTACATTACTATGATGTTGAATACTTATAAAAACTAAAAAAATATTAAATTAAAAAGCTTAATTCGATCAGTACTCACACATCTACTCGTTTTGTATCTATTGCTATGTGGCAGAGATTTAAAAAGTTATAACCTAACTCAAATATATGCGTAACATTAAACTTATTAAGGCATAATAATGAATAAAAAATTGGACAATTTATGATTGTAAATTTTATATGAACTCGAATGTTTCAATAGTAACTTGTAAACAAAATTATTGTATTGTATAGATATTCCGATTAAATATTTTAAACAACACTCCACTTCCATGTAAAATACATTTTCGATCCATTTTATAAGTTGCACATAGTTTTAGGCAGGGATGTATTTAAATATTTTTTTTGTGGGGGGTAAATTTCCCAATTCAATTCAACCTACTTAAAACAAGAATAAAAGATTTTCTAAACATTTTTAATTTTTATTAGTCTGCTATTTTTACAAATTTATAAATGAAATAGAATAGTTAAATAATAAATATAATATTAATGATAATGTTACAAGTTATAACTAATCTGAAATTTCGGAGGGTGCTGTAGACTCCTCAGACCCCATAAATATGCCCCTGGTTGTTGACTTAAATTGTAGCAATAAAATTTGTTATACGAATTTAATTTGCTTTTGACATGAAATATTAAAACTTAACGATATAATATGTATGATAAAAGGGCATTGAATTATTTTAATCGTCTTCATTAAATTTGGACCAAACAACATATTATTATAATATTATGTCGTATAACTTCTGCGGTTGATAATATGGTTATAGTCTACATTATATGTATAGACAGAAAAATCGATATTGTACGTTATAAATATTTTATGTGGATTGCCTATAGTATAGGCGATAGACCCTAAGTCAATATCGTTGTCTATGCATATTAAAATATATACCTATAGGTATAAAAGTCTCACAATAAGTCATAATATTGTTTTGGAAATAGCGGTAAGGGTGGTAGTGGGATATATCTATGTGAATACAACGATGGGTCAGAAAAGTTTTTATTATATCTAGAACGATCTGAGTTAGTTTTGAACGTGAAACTATGTCAAACGAAGATTCAGAGTACCTATTTATTAAGGGGGAGATACTTAATACATTATGAACATAATAATATGTCAAATACCGAAGTATAGTATTAATGTCACATTTTCATTCCAACAATACATATTTCTTATTTCTTTATTTCTTTACACTGAACAAAAAAATTTCAACCGCAACCATTTGAAAAAAATTGAACTCAATAAGGGACTATAAATATAGTATATATTCATGTGAAAAATAATATCATCAGTTAAAAAGTATTGTATTAAATAGGATTTCTGAAAATGAATTAATTTAAATACTATAATCAATCAACAAATATAAATGAAATTAAAAACTTTAAAAGGTAATTACTATTTACTACCATTAGTACCATTTTTATCAATATTGAGAATAGAAATAAATACTTATCTAATTTTCGTATCGTATAATGTCGTTTTTATAATACTATTTCTCTTATTCCAGCCGTTGCGATAACCAATTTACCAAATTTATTTGTAAAACAATATCTTTTTATCGTTGTCTGTTTACATACTGTGTTTGAATAAAATTTAAATTTAAAAGAGTTTTAATAATTTACAACTAATAGTACATTAATCACCTACTTTTTTCATGTTTCGTTCAATATCTCAATATCAGCTTTTCAAGTGTAAATATTAGCTATCTACTATTTATTAATATTATACATATACGTGCATTATAAAATTTAAACATAGATGAAAACCTCTGCAGCAGATATTACCTACCTACCTATTATTAAACTAACATTATTAAATACTGTTAACGAATTATTGAATTTCTACGGTGCGATTTAAACAGGCGATAAATCATCAGAAGACTTTTATATTGTTTAGTCGTTTCGTTAAAGTGTAATACTAGATTTGAAATTAAATACGCTAGGGTATAAACAAGTGACCAAATAGAATATTCGATCGTGCAATATAATGTTATCTCGTCGGAAAATCGTGTGCTGCGGCGACGCCACTGGTGAGTGTACGTAGGGGAGAATAATATAGCAAGACGCAAACCTCCGGTAGTCCCTGAGGGCTCGTACGCGATTTTATTTCGGTAGCGAATATCATATTTGCGTTGTTAGTGTCATGTCTATATTATACAACGTATATTATTTTATCTTCCCTAAAAACCGCCCTCGAAAAATCAATATTGTATCACGATAAATCGAGCGCACACCGCACGGAATTCCGGCGTGCGGCCGATTTAACAAAACGGTACACGAACGGTTGCAAAAGAAAAAAAAATTGCGTAGCGAATTTGCAGAAATTACCAGCAATCGCGTGGGGTGCCGATGTATTGCGATATTATATGTATATAATATAGTGTAAAGTAACACGTCTGCAGACTCGCGCAGGCGCTAGTAATTCGAGTCGCGATTGGGAAAATATGTCAATATCTGCAGAGAATGATTACGGGAAAGAGTACTGGCGAGGTATGGCGGAGAAGGTTTACTGTACCTATATATAATAATAATATGATAGCGTTGACGACTATATTATCAGCACAACATAATAATTATTATTCATACCTATTCTGTAGAATTCTTTGGCCGTGACTTTGCCGATTCCCGTGTTCGAACCGGTGACGATAGCGGTCTTGCCATCTAATCTGGCCGCACTCGTGCATTTGCCGCTGAACATTTCGACTGAGAGCAAGTGCGGTGATATTGTATAATAATTTTGCAATATGTATAATATATATAGTACTTATTAAAATATGATGATATTATTATTATTTACTGTGTATACGACGTGCGGTTGATTTCTGTGTAGCTGAGAACGTCGACAATATAATACTATATCTATTACGGTTTGTGTACGGAGGTTGAACCCACACGATATATTATTATTGTGACGACGCTGAGTTCGTCGATCTATTCCTGTCGGGTACCTGACTATAGCAACACTGCCGACTACAACTCTTACCACGGACAACCGCGGCGATCGTTCTACGTGTTCACGTCGCCGGGCCCCCGTCCATTGTGAGTGCGTGCGCGAGCGCGACCAGGTGCATCAAAGTGTATCGTCCACGACGACGACGCCGCCGCCGCCGCCAAGGTTATCCGATGCCCCCCCAGACCCGGCATAGGTGCGTCGTCCTTTTTATCGTGTTACAACGCCATCATACCTCGTGAATCTTTCGATGATTGTTTTGATTTTGTAAAAATTTATATAATATATAGTAATAATAATAAGAACGATTATGATATAGGTAGTTATGTCGCAGCAGCAGCAGCATCACCATCGGCAGGTACGAGGTACCTACCTGTATTGTATCATAATTGCGCTGGTCAATTATTATGAATTAGTTTTTTTACGAAAATCGAAGAACAGGCAACTATACTGCATAATTATATGTAGCGACCATTTCCTTCGCTATGATACTGCCGATACGCATTGTGATCACTGATCCGCGCTCTCGCAAGACGGTAGCGCTTAATAACGTCTACAGGTGCAGTTGAGTCCTCTACGACGTACCTTTGCACTGTAGTATATTATTATTGTACTATTATACACGCCCGACAGACGATTTTCCGGTGCGATTCGTGCGAAATAAAGGCACCCCACCCATATGCAACACCGAGCGATGGTTGTGCCACGTCGGCGTCGACGGCGATGGAGTCCTATTTTGGGAACCAATTTCCTATATTATACTATAATATTTTATTAGTCATATTATTATAGTCATTATAATATTATATTCATGCGTTGTATTCGGCCGTTTCGTCGCGTGTCGCTTATAATATTATTTTGATTGTTGTGTCTTGTGCTATATTATTATGAGTATACAGTATATGCATATGTAGGTAGACACATTATAATATGAGTACAAGTGAAAACAGTAAAGACCGTATAAAATAAAAAAGGATAATTCAAATAATTTAACACGTCACAAAATTTTGTTCAATATGTAGGTTTGGATTGTTTATTTAGGTTAAACTTGACCGTGTACTTTGGTACCGAATTAAATTAATTAAAATCTACTATAAAGTATGCGTAATAAACATAATAAATGAACCAGGAAGTTGAATAATGTAACTTTTTTTACTGGAGCTCAGGTGATTAAAAAAATAAAATAAAAAAATGTTCATAAAAAAAAAATCGTCCAAAATACACTGTTGTACATAGGATATACATAGGATGTAAGGGATCTTATATAAATATATGGAAACATATATATAGATATCTACTATCTAGAGTTCGGTCTGCTTTGCTCCTACTTTACGATATATTTACCAATAAAATATTTTTAACAAAAACACTTTGTTCTTTTTTAGTTATTAATTAAATATTTAATATACCTCATATTTATTTAATTAAAAATAATAATAGGTAGGTATTCAAAGTAATATTTATTATTTAGTATAATTATAGCATAATACAGTTACTACTTTAAGTTAAAATTTGTTTTCTATAGTGAAAATGTTAAAAACTTATTTTATAAGTAGTTTATATTCTAAAGAACTTGTACATTTTTACTTCGCTCTGTTCAAAATTTAATATTATTTTAAGGGTGATATGTTCACGTTCACCCCTTCTCTATGCAATGTATATTGATCAGACTATAATAGTTGCTGTGTTTATCTTTGAGTAGTTCTGCGATGATCGTTTCAAGCACGTTAATTTAAAATAACAATATCTACTCTACGAGTTAGGTATTTTAGGTGATTTTTTGGGGGTGTCTAAAATAATCCATAATAACTCTGTTAAATTTGAATAATTCATGGATGTTTCAGATTAACTGAAAACTTAAAAATATACTTAAAAACATATAATCGGATCTAATTAAATTAATCCTATTTTATTGCAGTTTGGATATAGATGTTTTAATAGTCATGAGTATTCTAATACATTTGGTTTTTTTTAAGTCAGATGGTTTACAAACGTGGAGGACATCTCCTGCCCTCCAAAAGCAAAAATAAAAATATATCATTGTACCTGAGTTTTATAATCCGTATTTACGGTTTAATGTTTTTACTTCTTTAAAGTTATAAATATATAACCGTTAGTTGTTCACATAAAAAACAAATTGTGCGCCTAACTATTTGATTAACATATGGATTTAAATAATGTAAGTAATGCATATTATGTATTATAATAGGCTTTGAAATAATATACTTGAGAGAATTTCAGTCAACAGGTGTAGTTATGTACACAGCAGTATTATTTTTTAGTATAATACCTACTTATGTACCTACTACCAGAGACTAAAATTGTATACAGGTAACCTAGTACGAAATACTAAGTGTGTAATATGAAATTAAAAAGTGTGTAAATGGTTTTTACAGTTTGTTTCTTCATTTTATTTTTTATTAGTCGATTTGTATGATACATTTGTCAAAATTATAAAAAGTGGTAAATTATTTTGTAGTATTAACTATAAATTTTAAACTATAGAAAATAGATTAAAAAATTATTTTTTAGATTTTAAAACAATGAAGTTTAAAATTTAACAAATCACGATATTTTAACGAAAAATATTAATATTTTTGTTATTTTGATGTAATTTATAAAATATCAATCGTAGCGAATTGAATATTTTGCATATTACACACTTATTAGTAATTTTTATGATACACAATGAAATTAATTAAAAAGAAATACATTCGAGTATTGTAAAATATCTATATTAAACATAGATTATAGGCTATGTTTTAACTCAAGAAGCAAAGATTTTAGTCTACCCACTCACCAAATACTTTATCAAACATACAAAAAAGATGTGTACATATTATATTAAATAAAAAAAAAACACCGTACGCCTTTAGAGTTAATACCACGAATATAAAATATAATAGGTACGATAATTTTTGGTTTAGACACATTGATAATAATAATATACTGATTTTAAACTTATTAACATTTAACAATGTACTTCATAATCAGATTATTATTATTTTAATTTATATTATAGTATTTCATTAATTTTAGTATGTACGATGTGCGTGTATGATAAATTTTAATACTCACCCACTCAAAATTTTTGAGGAGCGGCCGCTTCTCTATACCTGCTTTACCACGCCACTGGGTATAATATTAAACATATTATTATGTATCATTGACTATCTAGTTACATAATTAACAAAAATTATGATTTACGAGTATATATTAATTAGTAACTATATTTTTGTGGAAATATATTATTTATGAATAATTTTATATCGTATATCTGTATAAAAGCAAGTAGCTAAAAATATTTATGTGAGTTAGTGTCCTTTAAATTAGGAGTTAAAGTGTTCGAGAAATCGCCATTTCATTACTATTACAGTGGATTACTGTTTAATATTTTTCATTAAAATTGCCTATATCTAACTCCTTAAAACAATTATTGCCGTAAAATCTTTATTATTTTACTTTTTTCGTTAGTAATTAATTGATGATTGAGATTACGTATTTATTTCAAACTTGGAGACTAGGAAAATTTTATTTTATATTTATCACTTATGTAGTTATGTGTTCAAACATTTAGTCTTCAGTACTGATGAGGCTCGACTAATGATTAGGCTACCTGTAAACTATGATATTATCGGTGGTTATAGTTATATACTTATATCTAATACAGAGCTGATGCTTCAAAAAATTCTCCAAGCCTTACTTTGGTATCAGTATTAATAAACTATACGCTACTATGCTTATTTCTCACATTAAAAATAAAAATGAATCTATTATATTAGATATATTATATTAGTTCCGTATAATAATATTTTACTTTTGGACGTTTGTGACAATAATAATAATATTAATAATATAAAAATACTTCTTTAATAGTAAATAGGTATACAAATATAAAATACAGCGGTGTAATAATAGTGTCTAATAAAAAATATGTGCTCTCTATAGAACACGTATAGATAGCAGTTATAGTTTATTTTGATATTTCCTTGTTAGCCATAAATTGCCGACTTAATATCATTGTGTTTTGATATTTACTTCATACATTTAATCAAATTTATCTATATTGAGAATTAAAAAAAAAAGCGGGTAAGGGGGGTACCGCTCTGCTATACATTACGTGCCGTGTGGATCACTATTATATATTATAGGAGTGTTAAATTTGAATCCAATGATAGGTATCATTGTATACGAAAAACGATTCTGAACGAAGATGATTTGTCAGCCTGGGATATAATTTCCAGTGGTTGGTGAAAAAGGTGATTTATGTTTTAATGACCTGAATACACCAAAATTTAAGTTCTTTTATAATTATTAAAATCTAAACTTATGGAAAATCTTATATTAAATTTTTAACTCTTGGCTACTTATAGAAAAATTTTTATGAATTATATCTACAAAATAATTTGCAAATATTCATGATTTTGACGAATTTTTGTCAATATTTAAAATTCAAATGCTAATAAAAAAAAATTGTGCCTATGTATTTTTATATTTTTTTGATCACTACAAGAATAACTTATGAGGAACTTTGTATTAAATTTTCAAATATTTTGGCTCAGTCAAAACATTTTATCGACACTTCAAAAAAAAAATTCTCAAAAATTTCGAAAATTTTAGTGGTCTATAAATAGCTCAAAAAAGTCAAAATAAATATTTTGAAAATTTAACTGTATATAGATAACACTAATATAACATTTTGTGAAAATTTTAAGTATTTACAGTTATTAGTTTTTGAGTTACAATTATATAAAAAAATCGATTTGGTCGAAAACTGGTTTTGTGTAAAAATTCCACTTTTTTTTTGTTTTTTCTTGAAAACTGTTGAAAAATGTTTACTTTTGACCTGTATAATGCACCAACGATATTCATTTTTCCATCGGAAACCACACTCCATGTTTGAAATTAAAGCATTATTTCGACTAGTTATGCTGTACAGACATCACACACACACAAAAAAAAACACATACACCATTGAAAAATCAATACATTCATCACTTCATTCAGAATTTAAAATATTTCATAAATGAATTGTATATGCATTGTATGTTGTATTTTAATATAAATTTTTTTTTTAATGTTGACTAAATAGCAATAAGCGTTTTAAATCAAAAATTGTATACTATTTAAGTTGAAATAACGATAGCTTATTCATTGAAAAAAATTATTCCTGTTCGAAATCTTAATTTTAACTAATAATCAGATTAATAATAAAAAATTATATGTCAATATGAGATGGTAAAGCTATGTCCTTATATCATGTATGTTTAAATACTAGTATTGAAAACTAGACTAATAGTATTCGAAGTTTATGGATATATGATTGTATGTATAAGTATAGTATACGTACAAACAATTAAAATTATTACACAAATGTCAAATGGAATAAAACTCAAGGAAAGAGGAGATGGATTTACAGAAAATATTTTTTCCAAATTAGTTTTGCACTGCAATATTTAACGAAATCGAAAAACGTCAAATCCTATCCTCTGCGAAACTATATGGTGTCACAACAAATCAAGGTTATTGCCCTTAACATCTGCTATATATCTGCCTAATATCCGTATCTTGTTCCACTTTTTTTAACACAGCGACATACTACTGTGACTTCGATGACACTTGAAATAATTTATCAAAATAATATTTTTAAATGTGCGATAATTATTATAATTTGGTTATTCTTATTTATCGATTTTATATACTTATATATATATATATATATATAAATAGTAAGTACAGTACACATTGTATTTTTGTACAGATTACAGTTAAATAAAATTAATTTTTTTAGAAGCATATTTACTTTAACTATACATTTTACTCATCACCGAATTTATTTGCCTTATCTTGGGATTCATTGAACCTAATTGTACTTAGTAATAAAACGTCTAATTTCAATGTTTACGTTAAATTATATCTATAATCTATATTCTATACTATACAGTAACATTTGAAAACAACTCAATCGATAAGTCAAAGGTAAACTAAAGTATAAACCAACACATTTACACATATAAATGCGATATTGAATGTCAATATGTATGAAATCAACATTGGATCTAGTTCGTTATAATTTAATTATATTAATGCCTTAATAGTTGTTGCATGTTAAATAAACTAAAAAGTTATTGTTAACATTTAGCAGACTGCGTATGATTTTATATTTTTTTAACTGTATTTACTGAAGTAAGAATTTAGTGTTTAAGTATGTCGTTTTCTTAGCCGTGTAAAATTTTATCATTTATAAATTAAAAATAACACGGTATTGACAATTAGACAAATAACAAAATATAGTGTCAAATTTGAATGGCCTTGTAATAATGATATTAATAAAAAATATAGTTTAAGGACATAGGGAAATAATTTATTTGAACAAGAACTACTACTATAACCTATGTATTATGACATAATTTCGAATTTTGATACAAGGTTTTTTTAAGGTCGCCAAGAAAATTTCAAAAAAATATTATATTGTTATTAGTGTTATGTTATAAATTATAATAAAATATAAGTACATCGAAAATATTATATTATATGAAATGATCTAAAACATTTTTATTATTAAGACATATTATGATTAATATTATACACATGTTATTTTGTCAAAGGACTAAAAATTCCAAAATAATAATTAAATAGAATAGATTTTCTAAAAAGTGATACTCGCAATCACCTCCACTACAATACCCATAATATACTTCATTGTTTAAAGAGAATATCATCTATGAGAGATTCACAAAATAATTATTTAATTTTAACACTAATTATTATTTAAGAATACGTATTAAAAATTAAAATTATATACATTTCTACGCTATATAATATATTAAAAATGGTATTGTTTTTTTCAAAAAAATATGCACATGACATATTCTAAAAGTTAATTTTATACTTTTACTCGTATATCATATATCTTTAAATTAAATGATCAATAACGAAAAGACAGGTAAAGATAGATTTTACATTAAATTATTATCTTGTATTTGTATTTATATTGAAGTTATCAAAAAATAAAATGGAATAATATATATTTATTTAATTTATTTATCATTATCATTTTTGTGGAGTATAATTTAATTTAATAACATCATAACATTATCATGACATTATATTATATTTATATCCATAGGTAACAAATTATAAAATAATACTATTAATTCAAATTTTAGCCTTGAACACCTAGTTATTGATTGTTTATTATCTCATTTAAAGACTTATTAATAATAGTCATGTGAATCGTGAATGTATTTATAGCTTATACAAATTACAAAAGATCAATTGTATATGAGCGCATACGTGATTTTAATGATTATTGATGAGTATACAGGATGATTCACAAAAAAGATCACCCCTATTTTTTTTAGGCAGTTATTGAAAAATCCATTTTCGGAATTTTTATAAATATATTTAAATATCGTATTTTTAAATTATTTTGATTTTTTGTTTAGGTACTTTTTAAAGAGTATTCTATGAAAATACAAACTTCAGGTTTTCAAATGATTATCCATTTTTATACAGTAGGTATAAATTATTATTTAGCAGATAATTTTTTTGAAATTGTTGATTTGTCTTAATCAAAATTTGAACGAGTGGTTTTTGAGTTTTCAACTTTATATAATAAGAATAATAGGTTTATCATAATTGGTTTAGAAGTTATGGGGAATAAGATAATTTGAAAATTTTAGTAATTTATATTTATCTATCAATATAATATAATATTTATAATTTACAAAACAGAGAAAGAAGTAAAATAAATACTAAATCCAATAAAATATATACTATATATTTTTAAAGATTATTATACTTAATATTAACATTTTAATGACTGAAAAACTACTCCTTGAATTAGATATATCAACATTTTTAGATTTCAAATAATAGTTACAGTGCCAATTTTAACTCGCTATAATGCATATAAGGGATTTAATTACAAGGTTGTGTGTTCGACTTCTACTATATGTTAATCGATTTAGGGATATCTTAGGTGTCACTTTTGTATGCAATAAATCATCGTAAGAACGTGTTGGAATTCAAAAAAAAATAATATACTTTTATAGTATTGCGTCGTAAATTTTGGGAGACTATTATAGTTTATAATGAGACCGACGACCGACGAAGAACTCTTAATAAAAATTACTTGATATTACCTCCATAATAGTAGTAAGCTGTTTTTAAGGCATAAATCATCGCATTAAAAATATAAATTGCTACATAAATCATGGTATAGTATGAATAGGTACTATGATACTTTAGTTAGTATAGGTACCTACTAAACCTTTTAAATTTTTCTTTTGCTGTCTTATCGAGGCAATTATATTATTCACTGTTATTGAAAAAACACATTGTTTGAAAAAAAATACGCTTTGCCCTTCCGTGTAGAGTTCAAATATATATTATAATGTTTAGTGTTCAGGTACAGCAGTAGACATTATTATATGCATATGCGAATGTTTACAATGGCCTAAAATAATAATAATATAAAGAAGACCCTGAGTTTCTTGATGAAAAAAACATCTGTATTATATTAAAATCCTATAAATTATTTAATCAGTTTTATACAAGTATAATATGAAGACAATTAAACACTTGTGGATGATTATTTATGTATACTCGAACCTATACTCAATAGTTGTTTGTCAACATTGTCGTTGATTAAAAACGTAGTTTATTAGTTGTATATATTATATATATTTTTGATTATACTAATATATCTACCTAATGTATTATATGTTTATAACAGACATAAAAATATGATTTCAATTTTGATGCCAGTTGGCAGTTACTAAGTTTAAGGTTGTAACACTTAAAATACTTATTAGTATAATAGTATTGTACTGTTAAGTTAAAATAAAGAACGATGTTGGGACACAATTCAACAATTTATACAATTTTAAAATATATACAAATTTAAATTAATATTATGTTAGAAAATAGAAACATAGTTTCTTAAATGCATAGAAAAACTATACTTTAGAAAAATGTTATCGCATTAATGTGATTTCGTAATAAAAAACAGAATTAAAATAGATAATTAAGTTGAATGTTTATAAGATAAAACATAAAAATATTTGTACAATAACAAGATATTACATACTTACATTCAAACAAATAAGAACAATATCTTTCTGAAAAACTATAACAAGTTCAACAAGTTCATCGCAATAATATGTACTTACATATAACTTGCATAGGTAATTTTAAAATGGTTTTAATTAATAAAAATTATATACACCTATATATATATATATAAGTATAATAATAATTAAGTTTAACTATTAATTAAACATTTTATTTTTCAACTATGAATTTGAATTGGAGAGAAAAAATAAAAATTAAGCAATATTAAGCAATATTAAGCCACCCTATAGAGCGAGGTTTGAGGCTAATATTTTAAAACAAAACAGGTAAGTATAGACATATAGTAGGTACACAGCACTATAATTACAGTACACAACTTCATTATAAGAGGATATTCTAACATTTTTATCTGTTAGGCTTAAACAGTGATGGTTATTATCATACCTTCAAATTAGATACAGGTTAAAAAGAAAAACACTATTCATAATTTTTTAAGTTTTAAGAATTAAGTTTTTCTGTATTTACTTTATTAAGTACAATTATCATGATTTTGGGCATTCTGTCACCAAGTTATTGATATTAAGTTTTCCTTACACATGTCACATGTTGGGACTGGTTATTTGGTTATGTGAATGTGAAAGGAATAGGCTATATGTGTGTATCTTATTCTGAATCGGGTGATTATTTAAAAAAAAATGAATTCATTTGAATTACTTAATAACCTTCTCAATAGTTTTAAATTTGTTTATATTACAATACACATAAATTATTTTTTAATATTATTATATATTTATATTTTATATATATTTTTAATATTGCGCGTTATTGAAACAGTAACTTTTTAATATATTATTTATTAAATTTGAAAAACAGTTCTAAATTAAAATGTGCAGCTTTTATATTTAAATGCTGTGTAGGTACATAAAAAATAATAAGAAATTAATAGTATAGTATGTCTTATGAATCATGAACATTTTTAATGGCGTTCATACCGAAATATTAAGAATTGTGATTACATTGGTTAAGTGATTTTTATTTGTTATGAACATTGATAATATTATTACCATTATTATTGATTCATTTACTAGGGTTATACCTAGTAACCAGCAACAGCTGTAGGTGCCCTCTACTTTGAATAGTTTCCCATTCTGGGATGATTTATGACCTCAGATTTCATGTGAAAACAAACACACCACAGCTCATACCTGCAGAAGGCAAAAACAATAGTTATTATTCATAGCCTAAAAAAATAGTGTGACGTGAAACTATACCTACAGGTGAAGTTATATACTTATTATAATATATGAGTCTTCCTGCGCATTCCTAGCCTTCGTCGTACAACTCGACTTAGGCTTTATTCAAAATTATACAAAGACTAAGACTAATATTATATGTACGTAATTACTAATTGCTATAATAACAATAAAATATAACTATTGATATTATAGTAAAATCATTTCAGAGCAATTTCATTTATCGTAAATATTTGTCACAAAAACACACTAGTTCATCTAAAACTAATTGTTAAAAAGAAACTAGAAGTAGACGATTTTACTAGTGATGTAGATATTGTATTTTTGGGTATACTATATGTCTCCATATATATATATATTTATATACCTATATGCGGGTGTACAATATTGGCGTAGGTGTGTTGTTTTGAATTTGAAAACGATGAATCATCGCGTTCGATAAACTGTTCTGAACGGATTGTATAATATTTATATTACTGTATATTTAAAAGTATAAAAAGGCAAAAAAAATCCAAGTAAATTTTTATTTTCAATTCTACTGGGAACTTGTGTTTGTCACTTAAATCAATTTCAAAAATATTTATAAATTAATAAACTAAAAAAAATTACCTTCACAAATTTCAGCTCCAAAAATCAGACATAGACAAGTAGTACAACATAATATTTTTTAAATTTATTTAAAATTTAGTACTTTAATAGAAATTTTGACTAGTATATTCATATTAGAATCATATCTGATTATGTATATTTATTGCAATTTACCTAATTATAAATATAATTCTATAATAATAGAATATCTGTCTTGTAATAAAATAATAGTTTTTTTTTCCGTGGGAACTTTTATTTTGTTTTGTATAATGTATATTGTATGCTATTATATAATACGATGTTATAATATTAATATACAATTTTATAGATGTGACGTTTCCATATTATTATTAGCTGAGTTTCATTTTTTTTTTTTTTTTTTGTTATTCAAATTTCAATTTAACATTGGAGTCTCATACAGTTAGTTGTCAGGAATTTGGTAAAAATACATCTTCACAAAACTCGATTATACACGTTGTTCTTGAACTGACGTTAATGAAATTTAACACTCAACCACGCACATTTTTAAAGCAATATTATATTATAGTGATGAATTATTTTGTCGTTGAGGTTTTTTTTTTTTGGAATTTTTTATAATATTACTGAACACTCAACACTTTTTGAACGTAGGTCGATTTCATTTACACCTTAATATACGTTATTTTATTATTGTCAACCGGACAGTGCCTTATTATAGAATTTATTTACAAGACATAATTTGTCGTTATTGTGACTATTGCAGCGTTGGATAATACTTTACGCGTTATATTGTGCTCTATTTTCTATAATTATCTGCTTAGTTTTATTCGTGTACATCCAAATCGTTTAAGTTAATATTGCAGCTATATAAATAGTAACATTAAACTTATATAAACGAGAACACTTACGCGCTGCGGGCATGTCGAATTGTTGATGCACAGCTTATTTTATTCAAATTTAGCGTATAAAATGTTTTTTTTTTTTTTTAATGAGTTCTTGTATTAATTCATTAGCAGTCATTTTTTTTTGTATTCGTTTTTATGACTTTCCGAAAACAATGAGAAAACACAAAAATATTATCTGTGCAGTTCGCAGATGGTTTCTGTGGTACATGTGCTGAATTCAATAACCTTTTTATTACCACGAAAAATGTTTTTGTAAAAATAAAATAAATAGTTATAAGGATAGTATATTAATGTACTTGTAAAACGATAATTTTAGCTCCCTAGTTATATCCCAAAAATAATAATTGCAGACAATTGGGACCTTGGGAGGGGGGGGGGGCTAGTGTCCTCGGGGTAATCAGTAATCACTAATAACTTAACCAGCGAACCCTTTAGTTACAATATAGAGATCAAATACGTATATGGTGAATAAATATCATATACTGCTAATTCTGTAAAAAAAAAAAACTATTTTCGATGTTTTGACTAGAAAATTCCATTTTTGACCAATTTCCAATCTTCAGTATAAATGTTATTAATACAACTTAAATAACCATATTATATTATTATATAATATACCTAATGAAAGATTATGAGCAACGAAACGCACTTAATTTATTAGCACGACTAGATTTCTCGCTTGGCCCAGAAACTAAAACTTACGATGCATGTAATATTAGCATAATATTTCGCATGCGATATAATACACAACGCATATCATACGAGATAAGCTGAAATAACTTATAATGAGAATGACGTTCTTTTCAAAAGTTGTTAACATTAAGTCTATAGTTGTTTACACCATTATTTTTATTGTCAGTGATTTTTCAAAAGCAAATTTTCTAATTATCTATGTATGAATAATTGCAATACGTAATACAATATAATTTAATTTAATGTCACGTCGGCGGAACACGTCATATAATAATTGAATACGAAAACAAAATCGATTAATACTTACGCCAAAATATAATTTAATAATATCGCATAATAAAGTTACGAATAATAACAGTAATGCCGTATAAATATATACACCGGCCGTTGAGAAGTTTTATGAAGGGTCCCCGGCCGTGGTATAAATATTATTATAGAAGACATATTATTACTATTACACACATATGTATGTGTATATACGTTCAGAAGGGTGCCAAACCCTCTCTGCAGTACATATAATAATAATCTTTAACGGACATTTTCCGTTTATTATTATTATTCCACGCTCACAGCAATCCTGTTTGCAATAAAATTCAAACATCTAATTATTATTACGTATAGTTGCGAAATCACTTCATCGTTAAATTTTTCAAAGCCAAGCAACATGTGGTCTGGTATCAGCACACACAATAATATTTATAATAATTTCTCACTAATCCTAATAAATCCGATTTCGTACGTTTACAATTTTTAATATGTGCACTTAGACGACGTGTGGGCTTAGTAAATCTGTCCAGTAAATGTGTATAGCGTGCAGTACGAGCGTTGTACCATGTAAGACCGTTTTTTTTTTCAAAAATGAGAAAATATAGTTTCCCGATCCAAATATTATAGTCATACATTGGTTTTTCAACATTAAAATTATTTATTTTACGTATATATGCAATGTCAATCGATACCAAATTATTTTATTTGTATTCTTATAATGTTATAATGTATCATAACGTAAATTTATATTGATAATAACTATATATTGTATATAAAGTTAATTAAAAAATTTACGATGATATATATTATTTGTATATTATACTAATTTAATACGTTTTATCACAATGATATCCAATTTTAATTGATTACCAAAAGATAATATGCGTAAAAATATATATAGATATGTGAAATCAATCTACGGCAATTATTTTCGTATACAATTTTTCATAGTGACGTGTAAATTCTACTTATAATTTTGCAGTTATACGATTTGGCTGAAAGTGCTCATATGCTATATATTTTACTGGATTGCAAAAAATAAAAAATACCCCCTGCACACAGCCGTACGATTATTACAATCGAAAATAATTTGAATTAATCAATCAGCCCAAAACGCTTGCAATGCGGCACTATTTTTAATTTCCTGGTTGTGCCTAATTTACATAAGAATATTTTAATATTTTTTTTTAGATATACTATCAAGGCATTATTCTCGAAAATTTAAAATGATTAATATCACTTAGGTACACTCTACGCGTACTATATAATATTTAAATTCAAATTATCGATTCGTACGATATATATAATATGAATTCTTACTAAGACCTTTTTGGGCTTATGGTATGCAAATGGGGTATAGTACCAAATCGTTATCCCAAATCCATACCACTCAGCATTCACAGTAATCGATCATTGTTCGTCTTATTTCCTCGACTACCTTAGTATGTACACATGACGAATCACGTGGCTCACTTAAGCAGATTTACAAACATAGATTAACTATAGCTAAAAAAGACTGGATCGATTTTCATTCTAGATAACAATATTTTCCTAACCTTCTTCAGTTTGTCAACTATATTCTGGTTACTGTTTTTGAAAACCCAAGTAGCGAAAGGACACGCTTGGCTATCGTACATATTAATAGATCCTAAACATAGGCAGACCTAATGACACGTACGCAAAGTTTTCGACTTATATTATATGGTTACGATTTTTACATGTTGTAGTGCGAGCAAAGGAATTCGACGCACGCCAGAAAAAAAGCCGAAAACGAACTATCTTCTACGGAATACAAAAATATGTGAAATAAGCTGTTTCGATCGCCCATCGAGACTGTACAAATGTAAATACAGACAATATCAATTCAAATAAAAAACAAAACACGAAATATACCAAAATATGTAAGTAATTTAGGGCAGGTGAAGTTGTAACTATGAACATTATATATACATACCGCGTATTATACCTACGTTAGCGTCTATTTAATATTACTTAAATTACTAAATATTACATACGTTATACGTACTGGTACAACTTATTGTCAAACATTGGAACGTTTTACGAATGTGCTCAATATTTATTGAAATTTAGGGCTTTGGCGTTGTACAGTTATACATTATATATTCGTTACTAGAATGCTGTGAGTGACGTAAGTCAAACGTTTTAAAACATTAAAAAAAAAGCTCACATTTAACAGCTATACGCATACGTGATTATAATAATTGTCTATTGTAATAAATAATAACATACTCTATAATAGATGACGAGTCTGACGAGAACTAGTTAAATCGGTAAATGATTGTAGTATAAACACATAATATTTGTTATTTTACAAAATGGAGACATATGTGTCATCTACTCGTACCTAATTTAGAATCGACGGTAGAGTTTATAGAATATTTCGAGGTTAAGAAAAATCAAAGAGAGGAATATGAGTAACACGGATACGACGTATAGTACTGAAACAAATATAAAGATACATAGGTTTCAATTTCCAACGTCCATTTGCCTGTGTATTTTATTTACACATGCTTTAACAACGTTTTGTTAAAAACACGTGAAATAGGGACCTCTATATACATCATGTAATGCTCATTCGCTGAGTGTAGCCTCTGCACCCCGTACCCTTTTTATACTCATATACTTGCCCTATGGCCTATATACAATACCTATCAACATTAAACTGACCCTAACATTAAAGCTAGTTGACATAGAGTATATATTATGTCTGTCAGTGGACAGTTATCACAACCTTCTAATAAGTGAAAAATGTTGAAAATTGTCTATAAAAATATAAAATTATAAATGTATAGTATAATATTAATATTAATATAATATTTATTTACATTGTATACTCTCAATATTCTATGCCATATATTTTCATAAACCCGTCGCAGAACCGGATTTAAAGCTCATATATAGCTTCATAAACCTACAAATGATGCACATACTAATATACTTATATATTAATATTATATCGTAATAACTATGCTACGATCGAACTTTCCAGCACAAAGACTATTGTCACCGCATGTGTATTATATATATATTATACAATAGTATATACGTCATATACACATATTATATGAAACTTTACGGTTATCCGACCTTGTCGTTATAATATTATATAGATGAATGTTTAATAATTGTTGTCACGCGGAAATTACGGATCTATGTGTACGTTTAAAAGAGCTTATTATACCAATCTGCAGTGACCAGCGTGTTTACTTACTCATCCAACGCATTTATACTCTTGGCAAAGCTATGTGATAACCTTATACTCACGAAATTATACGTACCTACAAATAAGGTCTCGTATTTACGATAATAACGACTACGTGTCCATAAAAAAAAAATAATAAATCACGTTAAATAATAATTTAGCGTACGCACTGTAAACAATGTAGTAATAATTGTATTAATACATAGTTGTTGTAATCAATATCATTAGCAAGCGCCAAGCATACTTAGAAATCGATAAAATAGAATTAATCGTGCGTACGCTCTGTGACCGAATATTTTGAGCATACATCATATAGGTACTCAATAGTCCACCTATATATCTCTTAAAATGGTTTTAAACTATATTTTGACGTCAAATCATTGCAGCAGTTGTGAATAATTATGATTGGTGTGTCGATACCTACTCACTCACGCCTATACCTATATTTGAATGTGTACGTCGTGTCCGATATGTATATGTAAATTTCCCGAACGTTTTATAGTAGATATTTTCCGGATTCCTAACCTTGGCAAACACAGTTCAAGGAAGTTTTTGGCATATTATATAATAACTTGCAAAGTTAATATAATTAAGATATAAATATTATTAAGATGGTTAGGTTAACCAGATTTTTTTATATAATATTAAACTTAACTCAGTAAATGAAGTGGCTTAGAACAAATGGTGAGTGAGGGGTGGCTAGAAATTTGATAAATATCAACAACTTGCTTGTTAAATACATTATAATGTGTAATATGTGGTGTGAATTTATTTTATGGCAGCTTGGACTTTGAATACAGGATCCAACCGATAACTAAATGAGTATACTTGTGAAGTATGTATAATGTATTAAAATATTATAAAATAAAAATAACTTATAGTTCATGATATCTACATTAACAATCGCATAGATAACTGCATCGATTGAACGTATAGTCTTTAAAAAAAAATATGCACACTGTATTATTCTACGTATACCTACTTGAATACTGCCTGAGGTCTTGCATCTCAATGAGCATAATCATAATTTATTATAATTTATAAATCTACGACACATACGCACGCGATAAACGTTTCGACATTTTGATGTAAACGGTCAATTAAATAACATATTAATATATTCATTTATTATTATTGCTTTCCATCAATTGACCGTTTATGTTTCACATATTATTATAGAGTAGACGATCACCAGTGGCGTAATTTGGAATTGGTTCTGGGGTGAGATTACTGAGATTGGGATATAAGTTTATACTATCGTTCTAGTGAGGCTATGCCCCCACACCCTCCTTGACCATTAAATCTCATAAATCACAATATTATATTAATTTAATATATTACAAATTAAATAAGTTAAATGGTATAATAATGGTTTTCTGCAAAGACAATATAGTAAACAATTGAATTAAACTAAATATATTTTTCATAAATTATAATATCAAGTCAATTTTCCTTTTTGGTTTTTTTTTCGCTAAAAAAAGCGTCTGGGGAGGATATATCCTCATACCCCTCCATAATTACGTCATTGACGATCACTAAATAAATAATGTTAGTATATTAATATAGTCGTCCGATATAATTTACGTATAATATAGGTATTATAATATATTAACCTATTTGAATCTGAAATACACCAAATAAATTGTCATTTATTGTTGGTAGGCACACTCTGAACTGATTGAAAACATTTTCGTATACACATTGAGGAGCCAAAATCGCATATCGTTGTAGTCAGTATAGTATCAAATATATATTTATATATTACGACACAAGCTTTTCAGCATTCAGGGTATTAAATGACGCGCGACAATGCGTTTACGCGAATATGATATAGTTAGTGTTTACAGTTGTTGTATGTACTATATAGTATATAATATAGATAGTATAAGATTTCCTAAATACCATTGAAATGAGTAACTATATATTACGTTAAAACTAGTTTACGATTAAAAAAAAATCATTTATTAAGGTCAAATTAATTAACACACATAATAATTGTTTATATTTTTGTTTGAAACTCTTCCGATGTATATAATACCTGAATAGTATAATACCTATAGGAATATCATGTTATTATAACTTATAAGTTAAGTGATTGTATTTTAGCGATAAGTTTAAAAGTTAAACGTATATTTTTTCAAATTCGGTTTCTAATTTTCCTTTCACCCAAAAATAACTTTCTATTTTTCAATTAAATATTAAAAAGTAGTTTCCTCTATCCTCTTCTCACCGAAAAATAATATTGTATTCATTTTGACCACTTTTTCACGTCCAACATTTTGGAAAACACTGTCTCAAATTTATTTGTATTTTATTTTTTCTTATCCTACTGCTGTGTGTATGAATTGCGACAATCTTGTCTGTGTATAAATCTGATATGGGAGTATTTAACGGAAGTCTTTATCTTTAAACGGACTGTGTAATAAATTATTTTACATCATGTGTGTTGTCATTATAATACGAAATAACAAATAACATGATCAATTTATTTCAGTTATAGTACATCGTTCCCTTTCATGCCAAATATTATGCTTGCTTTTTTTGCATTGTTTTATTATGGTAATTTTATCAAAAACTAACTAACTAAAAGATAAATTTACTTGTTGGAGTTATGTATAACAAAAACATGAAATTTGAAAATATACACAGATAAACGTATGAAATTTCTTCAGCGATTAAGGACGTAATCAAAATGAATTTGATAAATCAAATATTAAATACTAAGCAAAAACAGAATGTATAAACAAAAATCAATTGCTGATCTCCATACATGACTAAAAAAAAAAATTATGCTAAAAGAAATTATTCAAAAATTTTTGGGCAATTATAAATGGTTTTGTGCTGATTTTGAGACATTACTTTCTGAAATGTTGAATATGAAATTTGGGGAGAATGAATGGAATTAGTTTTAGGTGAAAAAGAAACCATTTTATCATATTTGGTTGAATTGACGACTAGGACAAAAAGAAGAAAGTTATTTTTGGATGAAAAGAGTTGTACCCGAATAATGCGTTTTTTTCTTCAAAATAATCTAATTTGTTGAGTTTTTACGGAACTGAAGTAAACTACTGTTTTAAATATAAATGTCGTAGAATGATATACAAAGACAGAGCGTCTACATTTTTTAAAAGATTTTAATGTTTTGAAGTTCCATTTTTATCGTTTTTATTGATGTATGTGGAGTGACCCGTAGGTCGGTAAATCGTACACATATATCAAGTGATAGTTTGCCATAAATTTTTTAAGACAATTACTACAATTGTCAAAGGGAATGCAATTTTTTGGACCATTATTTTGTGATAGAGATTATGGTTCTTAAATTTAAATTTGCGATGGAATACAAATTAACATTTACACAGGCGTATTGATCCCAACTTCTCAAAGTAAAAATAATATGTTGAACAATAATTTTTAATTTTTTATAAATGTATAAACTCTCTTTTTTGTAACTCAAACGAAGTTTAAGATATTTTTAAATATGTAAAAGTCGAATTCAGTCACGCTAATATTGCTGATAAGTGATAATAATATGTTAGATTATCAACACCGGGTAAAACGTTGAAAATCCGCTACTGCAGCAGATTAGCGTATGTGATAATATAGCGTCGTCATCGTATCTGCTGTCGTAGTGACAAATTCTTTGCCCTGCACATTATAAATGCCAATATTATAGTAATATTATCATATTATTATAATGATATGCAGAAAACAATTAAAGAGACTGTTGCAGTATCAGTGAACGACTACGGTTGTTATCGGTATTGACGGTACAATATTATATTTTATACGACGGTTAATAAAATGTTAACACGTAATCTCGGTATAGTAAAAAAAAAAATATCATATCCGAACAATACAGCATCGTTCACGAGAATACAAGTTCCAAAAGTCTATACCGACGCATATATCCGCATAAAAATATTAACGGATCAGCCGTCACTATAATTACATAATGCAACACGATATAATATTGTTATAAATCGTATTACATTATTATAATATTGACGGTGTTATTTAGGATGGATTTCATAATCAAAACGACGTCGAGTAATAGGTACATGTTTGTGTATTATAATAAT
Organism: Aphis gossypii; assembly: GCF_020184175.1. Lineage (NCBI taxonomy): Eukaryota > Metazoa > Arthropoda > Insecta > Hemiptera > Aphididae > Aphis > Aphis gossypii. Next base: position 41,704,483 of record NC_065532.1, read on the forward strand.
ACACCGATAAGTCGATAACCCAACCACGTAGACCGTACACGATTAAAACGGTATTATTATATTATCGGGTCCGACGCGTGATGTATATTACAATATTATTATAAGCATAATATATTGGATTGTTTAAAAACTATAATATGGTAGTCCTACAGGGATCACCAATACATTTTTATTTTTGAAAGCCGCACTAAATAGGAATCCAAAAAGTTTTTTTTTTTTGGTGCCATCGAAATTTAATGTATATATTAATGTCCAAAGAAAATCAAATGAAAATGAACAAAAACCTCTTTTGATTCACCACACTAAAATTAAATTTCATATCCACGAGTCACCCAAATTTCGTCCACGGGCCATTTGTCAACTTCTGACTTATATAATATGCATACATATTATAATATACAAGTAGAGATCGGTGGAAGGCCGCGGCTAAGACATCTTATACCTTAACACACTATACCTCTATAATTAAAAAATACATGGCGAAATCGCCAATGACCGTCGGCAATAATAACATTATTATATTTTTGCTATTATATGAGTATAATAATGACTATAGCTGACGCCGCGTCAAAAAGGGAAGTCTCGTGAGCAATATTCGCGCGTTTCGAATCGTCACGGTGAAATCGCGGTAGGTACTAAAATATAATATCGCATGGATAAATATAAGTCGTCAGTGTAAAATATAGAAGCGGACATTTAATTATATTATAATAATGCAATATTCTTAACTCGAAATCGATAATAATCAATATTTAATAGTTAGTAAATAATAAAATTTAATAATTAATAATATATAAACAAAAAAATGTAGCTGCAATATAAATATACTACATATATATAGTATACATAACTCGAGAATTCAAGTATAATTAATACTTAATAGTTATACATATTAATTACTTTTAATTTTTAATTTTAGAAACAATAATAACATCACTACTAATTGTATAATATGTGTATACTATTAAAATTAATTATACTCAAATTCTATTCATATTATAATGACATATTGTTAAATTTAACACTGATAAAGTTTCGGCCACGAGATACTTAGTCACATAGGCGTACTAAATTGTGGTGTCACGAGTTGTAATTAGTTATTTGATCAATATTATTATTACATTTTAGATCGGTTTATTTATACGAGTTGCAGCTCTTTCCCGGATTTGATTCGATAGATCGTTCTAAAGTCCTAAAAAATCTAAATCGTCTTCAGACTAGAGCTCGAATTTTTATGTAAATACCCACAGATTATTTTACTGTGACTTCATAAATTAATTTAAACACATGATACATTGGTTTTACGTAATTTTTAATTAAGTGAGCTATATTTGATTTTACACATATTATGTAAATATTATAGGCACTAAGTATTTTTTTTATAAATACGTGTTTTATATTATATTTCACAATAAATTCTATTTTTTTCACATACCTACCTACTTAGACTAATGTACTTATATATATTAGATTAAATTTCATAGACTAAGATACCAACTATTTTATCGAAATTAAATTAATTATTAATCTATTACAATCAAGATGACTAAATTGTTTTTAAGTATGAATAAATGTGTATCTATTTTTTAATATATTACTATTACCACTTTACCTTTAAATTTTAAATTAAACGTCAGAAAAGTTTTTAATTTATTAGATGAATCATATACTAGTAATTAGTATATTATTATGTATATATATATAATATATTTATTATTAGATATTATTGTAAGTTTATTCACACATATTTTACTATTAAATATTAATCGGAAGTAAAAACTAAGGAATACATTACAATTTCAGCAATATGGTTAAAATTTAAAACATTAATTAATTGTATTAACCCTATAGGTGAATTCTGCGTAGCTATACTTTTTGGTCTCTGCTTTTTTAGCTATAATTTATTAATTATGTTTGCTTAGTGTTAAGTAATATCATAACAATATCTATTATAATTAGACTCCAGTTATGCGTTGGAACTTGGAACCCGAGATTCGAGCCATGATCCTAAAAATTCTGCAGTAGAATTATGATATTCGTTATTAAGCCGATCACGATAAATTATGACACTTGTAAAATACAGTCAAGCAACGTACGTATTATTACTAGGATTATGAATTTTTACGTGTACATTACTGTATGGGTCGCAAATAGCAAATATATAGTTTCCATTTTTAGCTATTTACGCGGTTGTAGTCTAGAACTGAACATTTTGTTTATTGTAAAATAGGCTTTTTTTGCAGAACATTTAATATTCTGAATTTTATGCTGTACTTCCCTATGCATGTTATTTTGTGTGTCTATGATTACTCTTAGGTAATTTAAACTCATTTACTTGCTCAAAGGATGAGTGGTGGTCGCCTACTTTTAAAGTTGCCTTGTCAATCACATCATGTCTAGACATTACTATAGGTAATCACTAATTAGTTAAGATTCGTTCCGTGGCTAGACTCAATTAGTTTGTCTGTGATCCAAACTACCGACATCGTTTTCGGAATCTCTATGATGTCTGTTGTGAACGCAAGTGTTGTTACCATTTAACTCAATTTCTTGAGTTTCTGATATGATTAAATGTTTGAGTGCTTAAACAGTACATGAGTCATATGAGACAATGCAACTCTCTGTCCAAACATATCTAAACGTAAGTTTGAATTAAGCCTCAAATTGTGATGACAACTCCTCATAGTATTTTATTTTATAGTACCTATGCGTTTTAATTACGTATTTCAACCATTTTGACTATTTTCTGCGATTTTAACGATTTTTAACGATATTTATTGATACTATATATAGGTACATATACTGGTATAAAACGTCAAATCTAGTATTTTTTTTCTCCAAATACTCAATAAAAATATGTAAAACGTGACTATATTGTAGCATGTATAATATAGTGTGTAAATTAAAATGTCGTGTTTAGAATGGTGAATAGTAGCAGTGATGAGTTGAATTACATTCGTATATAATATAGCGATAACTATCATTTTTAATACAAAATTTAATTCGCCGATCTTTGCAAAATCATTAAGCTCACAGCAATGATGAATTTATTACTTTATCATCGACGGTCGTAAATTTCCCAGATCACATAATTATGTATTTATAAGTAGAAATTCACCGTGTGAATCACATCGTCTGACTGGTCGAATATACGCGAGTGTAATATATATATATATATATATATATATATATATATATATATATATATAGTAATATGATGAGGACGATATAAAATATAGGTATATAATTATATTATATATATATATATATATCGTGTGTGCAAAAATCATTACGTCACTGTTGATTCGTAAAAAAGTGTAAGTATACATCACGATATACAATTGATTTCATGACCACGTCAACGGTTGACGACGAATGTCATAAAGCAATGAGAAATTTTTAACACGTAAAATAACAAATATTACGTACGCCATCGGTGTATGTCATGATGATATTATGCCGTGTGCAGTATGCCCACATATTGTATAAAGAGTCATATTTATTTGTAATACGGCACGTGTCGCGTTGGTCTTCGAAACGTTTGTACACGCCGGACAGTCAACAATATAATATAATATATTTATTTGAGTATACACTGTTGTTATTATTATTATACATAGTGCTTAATAATCCGAATATGTTTGCGCTTTGAATACTTAAAGTTTAAAATATTTAAGATGTTACATATAATATTTGATACAGGCGAGGTATCCGGGTGGCCGATTGAGCGTCACGAAAAAATTATAGGCGGACAAATTTTCATGACGTCAACATTATATTATTAAAACGATCGGACATGATGGTTAAATGATAATTTTTGCTTTGCGCTCCTTACTATACAGTAGTATTTGGATTCTTTTCTTCGCGTACCTACTATAAAACATTCCTAGCTTATGAGCAATTTACTCTTGCTATGTACCTATATAAAAAAAAAATATATGTATAAATAGAAGGCCAGAGCGGCGTTTAGTGAATATGCGGTATAGATATATGTATTTATAGAAAAATTTCTGTTTTTTATGTCACTTTTTTTTTTTTAAACTGGTGGCCTAGTTTAATTGGGAACATTTTTTTATTATCATTTACACATATGTGATTTTCTATACAGTTGTAGTTATTATGACGTTTTAGGAATAATTATCAGTAAGCCCGTATAGTATAATGTATTTTTAAAAATATTCATGCTACCTACTTAAAAATATAATACCATAAAAAAAGTGGATGACGAATACATTTGGCTATAGGGGTAAAAACATATTTTTTGGGGGCGGATATCACGCCGTAAATCAGTCGATGTACGTTATGTATATAATACACGTATTATTATCGTCTAGCGCGTCCTGTTGTACGAGAAATATTATATGCATATTACATGATATAGTCGTAAGGCTTAAAGGTAGGTACTCCGCTCGAGAATTCGATACGTAATATAATATAGCTGAGCAAAAGCTACTGTATTTTCGCGATTTTTAAACGGTCACGCGATCGCCGTACCGATCCCCAAAGTCGGTTCGAGTTCAAAAAATCCAAAAACAATAAAAACATAATTAATATATCCGTTATCTACACAGAAGAGTCACGTATAAAATATATAATACGTGTCAAAAAATATAATCTCGACATGGAATAATAATCGTCAATCAAAAACCGATTAATTGTCTAAATATATTAATACTGCAACACCGATGGTTAAGGCCTTGGGTACGTTAATTCATGTGAGAAGACGAACGCTGTATACTATGCGACCGACGGAGTACCGGTAATTGACGGAACAACGTCCAAAACAATAAAATGTGTACCTTTGTCATGTTAATTTAATTTGTATTTATATATTTACAATTTACACACTAAACGTAAACTTTTTATCTAAACGACGCGGTCATTTTTTTTTTGTATACAACCACAAGTCCACAATATGACGTAACATAATTATTAGACCTAGGAACTTATATCATTTGGATGTTATCTTGTTGAATAGTTAAAAAAAATTGTGTTTTACTAAATGTTTGTTTATTAAAATATATTTACAAATTATTTTGCTTTCATCGCTTTTACTTTAACTATATACCTACTTTTACTATTCTGCAAGAAAAAATTGTTCATAATAGTATAATTAAAATTAAATAATGCAAATATTGCTGTTTCCTGTAGTATTCCAAAATTGTGTAAATATTTATGATGCTGTTCACTGCCAATTAATTTGGAATAGTAATTTAGTTAAATTAAAAGAGAAAAATTAGTGATACGAATAAAAATATGAAACACGAATTTCAATAATTTAGTAAACATTTTTTTTTAGTACATATTTTAAATTTTGGTTGAATTTGTTGGTGAATATCTGATTAAAAACTATATTTCCTTAATATGCTTACATATTCTATTCCATTTCACTCATATTATATGATACTGCAGATAGTATATATATATATACTTTGGATAATAGTGTGTAATATTATACCTAAAACCTATACCGGTTGGTGTCCACCGATATGATATCAAATCAAAACGTATATTAAAGTATATAGAGTTTGTTTTTTGAATCAATTGAATGTGAAAATATACGAACGTATAATAAATTATATGTAATAAAAATTAGGCCTCGTGCAAGTATAATTTAATTGAATCCAATTAAGTTGTATGTGCTTAATAATAATTCGATGTACGCATAACCCACGTTAAAAATTAGTCCAGTTATTAAATAAAATCACGTTCCTATTCATAGATGAAAGAGGGAAAAGGGTTTATAATGTTTATAAGGTTTTATTAAAGTGCGATTTCAAAGGGAAACCGGGCAAGGGTATAGCTCTGCTGTATAGTAGTATGTGTCGAGTGCATATCTTGTCACTGAGTAGTGTTGACTGAAATGGATTAGGTATGTATTAAATTAAAATTCAACTATGAATCATTATACACGAAAAACGATTCTGAGCTGTGACAGTACGTCAGAATCATTCTTGCTGTTTTATCTGATTTTTTTCGAATACCTAGTTATGTTTTTCCGTTGCAAATCTGAGATGAAATCTGAGATCGTTTATTTGAAAATTATTATTTACCACATTTCAGTTTTAATGATAAAACGTTTTTTAACAATAGCCAATAGTTATACTGACGATCTTTATTTAATCAACGTTTATAATAATTATTATGGGTGTATATATTATTGTGCGTGATTTAAGAAATAAATAATCAATTTCAATATTATACAATTATACAGTAGGTACATATAATTGGTTTATACACATACAAGAATACAACATACCTAAATGACAAATATTATAAATATATATTATGTGTATATCGAATACATTTATTACGTAAAAGAAAATTACACGAATTAGTTAATATATATTATATTACGTAATAATAATAATAAGAGAGTTTTGCCAAACGATAATTATTTAACGACTATCACGACGCAATTTCCCGCGAGAACAACAGATTTGCCAACTTTCAAGTTGCTGCTGCATCGACATTATTATATTGCATTCGTGATTGTCGCCGCAGCTTACGAAAACGGCTTAGACATAGATAAATACTGGTCAAGAAGGGGGGGGGGGAGGTCTGTGATCGTCTCCCCGTGAAAATGTCTAATCAATGGACATATTATAATAATAAGTAGGTATCTACTATAAATAATTATATGTAATTTGAACATCATGATATTATATTATGTAATTATTGATATACATATATATGTTATAAAGGACAAGTTTTTAGATTTACTGATACATCGTGTATTTTTCCCTGCCCGATAAAAAAAACCTACTGCAGACGTATGCGTAGTACATATAATACTATAATGTACATTCGGTATATCTCAAATTGACAAAAATGGTGCAATAATAAAATTTTGTCACGAAAAATATAAAAGATCCGGCAATAAAATATTATTATAGATATATCTTTCGACAGCTAAAATCGCAATTTAACAAGTATGCAGGCTCGTTTGTATACTGTTTATAGACATAACTCGCGTAACTGCACGTGTGGCGTGGAGCTGAAATACTATTACGCGTACATTTCAGCCCAATACAACGCAATAACGAACACGGATAGTGGCGCTTAACGTAATTTACGTGTAAAACGATTATTATTGATTTTTTTTTTTCAAATGACACATTTTAGTTCTGTGACGTGTTGACAACGACTTTTTGATATCGCTCACCACGCACTGCGTGTATAGGTACCTATTATAGACTCAACCTACTTATATAGTTATGTATAGTTATAGATTATTAAGTACGTGCATGCGTGTTCAGTGGAGCACACTAAGTTTTTGTGATGGCTGTCTAGAACATTTTTCAATTACATACCCTCACATCGCCCTACGCGCTTATATACAGAAAAATGAAGCCAAGCATACTTTTCACTTTGGTTACTTCGCTTTAAGTGATATTATCATAAACATCCCAGTCCAGATTTTATTACGACACTCAATAATTTCCCGAATTGAACAACGCGAAAGCGAAGCCTAACATGTTTGACACACTACACGTTTTTGTTGTCATTATTGGCCAAGAAAAATAAATTAAAGACTGTGTTTTTTCTCCATTATTCACATTCAAATCGCGTGCTAGTTTTTCGACAATGTTGGTTAGACAGTTAGAATCGTGGCCACGAAAATCATTTTTTTGATCTACGTTGATGATTTTATCACAAACGCTTCACTAATATAAGACTCGTAATAATATACAATCGTACCTAATAAGGAAGACAGGTTAATTGAGTGGTAAAAGCATCATTAACAAAGTAACAGCCAGGAGGTTATAAAGGAATAACGATCGAGGGATGCAATTTCACCACCCGACTCACGCTCCGAAAATAAGATCACGATTGATTTATACGAATTTAATAAACGAACACCTACGAATTCATATCTATTCTTATTAAATAACGACTTTTACGATATTGTTGCAGGTATCAAACGATTATATTTGGTCGGGGGCGAGTCCATTCGCGTTAAAGTTGTATTTTATTCAAAACTGTCGTACAAAACTGGCGAAATTATAAGAAAAAAATTGTCTAAGTCCATTCGAATCAAAAGTTTTTTGCCATCGCCGCTTGTTTATTGGTATCTATAATATTATTATCTTTAATACACTTTTTAGATATATATATAATATATATTATGACGTATATGGTATATACGTATAATATTTGTATTATATAGCGAATACACATCATACATAAACGCGCGTCACCGGCTTTAAGTCGGACCGTGTGTCAGTCTCTTGCGATTTATCGTCATTAGTCATATTATTCTCTTATATGTATATTTTCGCCCTCCCAGCTTTGTACGCTGCAACACACACACACACAAATATCTACTGCATGTAGTCGACGCGCGGTGGATGATGTCATTCAATCCGCTGCCCCGTATACACAACCGACTATATATGTATATAATGTGCCGTTGAAGTGTACTCATAATAATAATAATAATAAAGAGGAAAGCTGCAAGATGACTAATAGCCCGTACAAAGGGTAAAAAATATAACGCCGCTCGCACGGTTGTTTGAAAAGGGATTTTTGGTTTGACTCATCATCTCCCCTGCTCAATGATTCGCCGCCGCCGCAGACCCCCTCGCGGCGGCGGCTGTGCACCGGTCTGTAAACGCGGGATTAAAACCTGTCGAAAATCAATCGCCGGGGACTTTGTGTACGTATTATGTGTAAATCCGCCGTGAAAATTCGGAGGGCCAAACACCGCTAACGCACACACACACACACACACACACACACACACACTTAAATACTCGACATGTGATATGTATATATTGTGTTTATTGCGGTGCACTAAGGAAATGAATCGCGCGAATCGTGTATCAAAATAATGATATACGCTCGTTATATGTTAAGGTTAGCGTGTTAATCGGTTACTTATAAATGGGTACTAGGTATATAAGTATTAAGTACAATATATATATATATATATATATAATATGGTTATGATGTAATATTTGTGGTTCCTCAACTGTTGTAATGAGTCCGTTGTATATAAATATATATGATATATTATATGGTATTTGTATAGTTCATTCAATACGCGTGTGAAGTCGCTTTGAGTGCAAATCTCGTATAATTTTATTTTCAAAGCTAATAGCCGTTTCCGTCCGAGAAGGATTTCTATAAACTTTCCAGCCGATCGCATGACATGACGAATAAATTTCGTAGGAAAATCACACCAAACATTTGTCAACGTCGCCCAACTTATTTCTGTTTTAGCCGAAAGTTAATGATAAATGATAATATTATTATGTAATCCAACCTATTCACAATAATGCAAAAAAACTGCGTGCAATAACTGTCAAACGAATAAAAATAAAAATACATTAATACGTTTTACGGTCAACAATATTGTATAGGTTTACAAATAAACAATATGAAATACAGAAGTATAGACATTCAAAATTTAAAAATAACAGCTACGATGATTAATGTAATTTATAACAAATTAAGTGATGCCTATATCCTATAATATTAGATAACCGTTAATTGAAGAAAATCATTCAAAGAGCCCACCAGTGCACCACACACAATTTTTCAACGCCACGTTTAATTTTTTTCGATACCTATCTTCTAAAATACCTACTATACTTAGACCAATTTTTATTAAAACTACACTCTCCAGAACGAATATATCGATAAACTACTAGAAAGTACAAAGCAATTATTTACCCTTATTTGAATTTTCAAAATTCTTATTATATTTTCCGTAAGTAATAGAACTTTTGAATCTATCCTATCCCCATACCTACATCATGTCTACACATCTATTAGGTACCCGCAAGTTCAATCAAACAATTGTTGTGAAATGATATAAATATAACAATGATTCAAATTGGGGGCTACAACGGTTTCGTAATACAGTTAAAATATTAGATGATGCAAACTTCTTTTATACTTTATTATAATGTTTACAAAATTCCCCTTTTCTCAAATGACCTCAATCGTCTGATACAAAAATGTATACAAAGGGTCAACAAATTTTTTCATAAAAACATTGTTAAAACTAAAGCTATAACTCATTCTGAACTGACTACGAATTATATTAAACTAGTGTATAAGTATAATATGTACCATTAAATAAATTGCCTAATAACGGTGATAAAGAACAATACTCAATTAAAAAATTCACAAACTTGAATATTTTTGGTATTTTGAAACAATAATATACTTTTAAAACACCCCAATAATTAGGTCACTAGACTATGTAATATATTATCATATTACAAATGATCGCACAAAAAAATCAAATAAGTAGTAGACCATATCATGTAAACGCATGAATACACGCGCTTTGCTAGAATTTGTCGACCAAGATTTACTGTATCGCGTGGGCGCGTTTTCGGGTAAGATGAAAATCTGGGCGGGATTTGCAAGCGCCGTGATGCGCGCGAATTTCATCCGGAAACGTTCGGGGGCGGCGGAATATCGACTGCGACTGCCCACCACCGTAAAACGCTTAAAAATATTAATAAAGGTGCTCAAACGCTGAACGATTTTGTTTTATTTAAACTTTTCATGCGTATAATTTATGAGAAAAATTATTCGTTTAATTTTAATAATCTTACAAAATTTATACTTTTAAAAAAGTATTCTACTCCAGATTAAGAAATTATAGGTATGAGTTGCAATTTAAAATATATTACGGGTTCAACAAAGCACATATTTAAAGATAAAAAATAAATGTACGATAAAATGTTAAATTTAAAATAGTTGCTTTAATCAGATATCCAAATATGTTAAATTTCCCAAAAAGTAAATTTTGAAAATAATAGCTGCTAATATTTTTCGAAATAACGGCGTTCGCTGCATCAGCTGATACTTTAAAATTACCATTTATATTATATTTATACAATGTACATAGAATATATATAGTATATACCTATATACATTTTAATAATTTAATAATTTAAGTATGAATTATTTAAAACGACATATTATGGTATGTACACGACGTTATGTTATAATGTGGTTGTTTAAGATTATCACGGCCGTTGTTGGATTCGTAGCTGATAATAAAATTTAGGATAGCTCTAGAATTTAATGTTTACAAATTAATCCATTAAAACAGAACGTTTCTTTTGGTGATCCAGTGCTAAGGTGATGTATATGGTGTATATCTCAGCATTTTTTACCGACTAAGTCATGTACTTACAACGCAAATAGTGAGTATTGCTACGAGAAAATGGGTCATAACCGTAAAAATGATGCTTCTCACCGGAGTCTATGGGTGTGCTGTTAAGTCTCCAACTATTCATACAGCAGTGGAACAATGACGGGATGGCTCGAGCCGAAATTGTATCCGTATCCTTACCTAATTGAATTCGTGCGTATGGAACGTATCGCTTAGCAAATGTTTTCTTTATTGACACAATTGTAAATGCAGTTTATACCTAGTTACTTATAATTTTATTATAACTGCAAAAAAGTAGCTTGCCAGTTATTGCATTATTGCAATAGCTTAAAAAAATGATCAATTTTCTTGGTGACTAAAACAATAATAGGTACTGATATTATTATTATTACTATACCATTGTGTTAATCTTAATAACTGGTCGAAAACATAGCAATTGTATTATACAGACAAAAATACTTATGAAAATTAAATCCCAAGTCCATCTTTATACACCTTCAAACATCTCATATGGCGTATTAATGTATTATGGTATTATATCGAATTTTACTGTTGGAATTCCAAAATCGTTTTAGTACCGGTCTTCTTGACCTACTTTTAGCATGCTTAAGAATATAAGCGTATTAATAAAAATACAAAAATTATCTCGTCATCAATAATATAATATTATGTATTTAAAAACATAATGTATGAGAAAAATTACATTTAATTTCGTTATACTCATCTGTTTGTCTTGATCGCGTAACATTCGGCATGCAATAGCAATGTGCACATGAGCTGTACAAACGTTAGAAGTCGCTGTTATTCCGAGATCCGCTCCACTAGCAGCCACGGTATTAACCACACAGGGCATACTCATTGTGTTGCGCTTTGTCGATGGTTTATATAATTTACGTGTACTAGTGTATAGCCATTTTATTAACTTATTTATTAATTTATAAATAAATACAAATTTTTGTATTATTTAGTAATTATAAATTAAATAAAACTACCTATAATACATTGCGGTATAATTGAGCATTCCCATACTTTGGAGTCAGCATTCGCCACTGGTATATACGAAGTGTATGCCGGAAATACTATATAATACGTCACTTTTGTTAACACGGCTCGTGTGAACGATATTTTTTACTTATCAATTTAGTGATGTTATATAAAATATATTGTTAAGATTCACTTGGTAGAACATAAAAATAGGATATACATTTAGGAAAATCAAATCAAAATATTTTCACTAAGGGATGTATCAATCGTGACTTAGTTTCATTCCACGAATACACATCGTATCCACGCTTAGGTACATTATAACATAACGTAATATAGAATATAATAATAGGTACATACTTTATCATCGACATGGCAGCTCAAATATAGGTCACGATTGGCGAGTGTATACGATCAAAATATAACGATATTATATTGGTGTATAATCACAAGCGAACATACGCCGCGATACAAGACTGTCGTTGCTAGCAAATTTGATTTTTGATAAGTGAAATAGGCTACATCAATACACCGTAATAAACAAAAAGTTAGAGTTATGGGTCAATGAATAATAACTTATAATTTAGCGATTTCGACGAAAAAGTGCAGCTGTCTTCAGGCTCTTCTCGGAGAAAAGCGACGAATAATCTACAACACTGTAAATAATAATAATATTTATTATTACAACAATAAATTATTATTAAATAATATATTCGCAGTATTTCGGTTTAAGTTTGCCGACCTGGGTTGACGGCTACGGCGGACGTGTCTGATGTCGGTGTCAGTGTACCTCGTTTTATGGACAAATCCGACCGAAATGGAGAATTTGACAGTGGATTCGCGATTTAATCGGTTTACGCGTAGCTTCATCTGCGTAAACAAACAATTTTAAAACGCAGTACGTTGTTTACAGCTATAATTTGTAGTTACACCAGTTTATATAATATGGACTATATGTAATCAACAAAAATATAAAATAATTTTTTTCAAAGCCAACCTGCAACGAGACGTATTTTTAACTACCTACTCTCTAAATTTTCACGGGCGACTCTCAAGAACAAACTGAAAATTTTCGTTAAAATCGATCGAGTAGTTTTTGAGTCTATAAATCATAATACACATTATTCTTTATATTTATATTAGAATATTATATAGACTGAATAAGCCACCCTCCCTCTGCCCGCCCACAATAATTGAAGTAGCGACGCCACTCGAACACAATATTATATTATGACGACTTTATTCTATTATTATTATCTATATACTATGAGCTGTAACTGAATCAAAGTATTAAGTGATAATCAGGAAGTAGGCATACGTATATACCTAAGTTCTTAATTTGTTGATCCATAACAGCTTTTATTGTAATTCTATTGATTCGAATAGTATATGATATCATTTGTACTCGTATACGCCAATAGTTATATATTTATACGAAAAAAAAATTGTTTTTAAAAGTTGATGATTTACCTACAACGTTTAAGCGACACGATAATAAAATAGGTATAAATTGGCATTTTGATTTAGTGCACGATTAAAACGACAACAACAACAACAACAATATTCTTTATAAAAGTGGTTTAATATCGTAACCGTATTATGTGCACGATTATTCAATATTACTATATCATATTCGCCGCGGATGTTTGGGCATGATTGCGCAAGACGCGTGTGACCGTCATACAGGCACGCATCTCGAATAACCACAACGCCACTACGCGTCAAATATTGAGAATATGATTTATCAATAACTAATGAAAAAAATAAATATATTTATACTCATGAAAATTATACGTATATGCTGTGTTATAAGTACATGCTTACCGAGTACCTTATATTATTCATACATAATAAAATAAACAATTAGGTAATCGCTGTGCTATATACAGTGAGTGTCGAATGTACCTCCTAAAGTCATTGAAGAGTAAATCACAGTACCTAATGTACTTGTAAAATTTGAATTCAATGATAAATAATAATTGCAAACGAAAAACGATTCTAAGCGAAGACTAGCTACGTACTCTTAGTATATATTCTAAGTATGTTTTGTGATATTATAAACACGTATTGCTATTAAAGCAATTTATTTCACTGTTAAAGTAATGCGATAGTAATGAATTATTTTTTGCCGAAAACATAGCAACGAATCCCAGAATAACGTCAAAATACTGACTTTAAATGTTTATAAAAAAATGTCGTGACTTCTATACATATTTTTGATAGTGCATTTAATTAATAACTACCATTAATTTAATACCGCCCAGCGAAAATTTTTTTATTGACATCAATAGAAAAAATGAATAAAAAAATTGAAAACGCCAATTCACAAAAAAAAAAAATTCTTCGAATACTGTAAAGTATTCTGTTTTTTTTTTATATTTTTTTGTTTTTTCCGATTATTTTGAAAATTATGAGAACGCTACACACGTAAATATTGATATTTTTGATTTTTGATCTCCCACTGTTTAGGTACCAACTAAGTAAAATTTAGAATTAGATATAAACCTCGTACATATTTAAAAATCAAAGCATTTTAACTGTCCTAAAGGTGTTTAGTTAACAACAGACAGAATAAGTTTAAACGAAACAGTTCGAAATATAAAAATACTCATTGTTATTGTTATGTTAAAAAATTGCATATAATTGGTTATTTTCACAATTATTTTTTTCATATTATGCTCATGTGATTATCCTATACGTCATAATACTTGTAATTGTCTATTTAAATTGTATTTAAAAAAACTATGTACGCATTAATATGTTTTACATACCAACTATATATTCTCTAACACGAGTTTAATGCCTAATAGTCATTAAATTGTATTAGTATTTTGTAAATTGTGAAATGAAAAAATATTATACAAAATAATTAGTTTATAATTTTCATAATAAATAAATAAATAAATTATATAATCATGTATACTTAGTATGGTTGTAGATGATCTACAATATATATATGTATGAATACTATATTGCAGCGGTTCCCAACCCGTGGGCCGTAGTGAACCATATAATATTAAATATTATATATAAATATATATTATATGCATATGAATACGAATATATGTGGGCCTCACGATTTTTTTTACAAAATTGGTGGTCCGCACAACTAAAAAGATTGGGAACCGTTGCTATACTTTTGTATTGACGCTTTATGTATTCCAATCTAGACTAATATTACATAGATTATATAATGTTAACGTATTATATAGTGAATTATTATGAAAAAAACAATATCTTCCGAACCGAAACAAAAAATGTTCGAAGCACCAGTGTGTCATGCTATTATCACATTTTCATTTAAAATTTAAAAACCTTATTAAGGTTGTCTGAAACTGCTCATGCGTTTTAAAACTCGGGGACGCTTTAATATAGTTGTCCCTATATCACATTCTTCGCTAGTGGAGTGTATTGTAGGGACTCTCGACGTTTATTGTTGTATCGCATGTAAATCGTACCCCGTACATCACGACTCTACCGAAAACGATAGGCGAACGAATTAAATATAACGAATACACGGTGCTATGACCATGTGTGAGGGAACTGGGAAGGAACGAGGGATTCATGTCCCCCCCCAATTATTTATGTACCGCGTGTATTCAAATTTAAAAAAGTTCATTCAAAAACTTTAAAATTCTTAATTCTACAGAAATGAACTATAGAGAATAGTGTATAAACAGCCCTTCCTCGACAAGCTGAAAAAAATCACCGAACTGAAATCTATTGAACATATTTTTGCCGTAAAAGTTCCAGCGTCTACTGCGATTACTGGACCGAGAAAAAAAATTAATCGTAAATTAAAATCTTTCGCACCAACATATATTGATACCAATAAGTGTAATATAGGTATAACATATAGCTCTTTTTGAAAACTATATAATCATTATGAAAGACGTGTAAAAAAGTAAAACTAAACATCATGAATAATGACTTGTTTACTACCGAATATTTACTATTTTATATTTCTCCCCTCCCTCAACGGTTCATAAAAAAATCCTAGACACGCCGCTGAAAACATTATACGTACATATCTATACATAATACCGATATTGAAATCACTATACTCGTAATCGTTCATACACACACACGCAGTTTAAGGCGCCCCATTACGCACACCTATAATTGTTATAACATAATTAATTATAATGTGATGCACACACAATATATGATTCACTGTCTACGGAGTGATCGTGTGATTCATGCGCAGTTAGCGCGTGCCTGTTGTTCGCGGTGTCGCGCCGCGCGTATTGCGTAGACGCGTTTATTATTACGGCAGAGGTACGACATCGGCGCAGTCGCGATAAAAAATAAGCAATAATTTCCAACGTAGTTCAATAATAATATTCAACAACAATAATGCAACACGTTATGTTATTTTTTCAACGATTTTGTTTTGTATTTAGACGGTCAAATATAAAATACAAATCATCATAATATGCTACATATATAATATTGACTCAATTTTAAAAAATATGTGGGGGGGGGGTACATGATCATCATCAATTACAATATATTCTATGATAATATCTACAAACACAGCCTTTAATTTTTGTTTAAAAAAAAAACATAATTTTTACATCAATTTTTTTTTTACATATTTCATACATAATATATATATTATATATATATATCTATATATAATAATAATAATAATAATGGTGTACATTTAAAAAAAAAAAAATAGTAGTAGTCTCAGCGAGTAATAATACGTATATTATATCATATTATATCTTATGTACAAAATTTGCAAGACTAGATAATGCTCGTTTTTCTCGAATCGTGTCAAGTCTGCACCAGTATATATGATGCAGCGGTGTCATCACATCGTGTCTAAAAGTTTTTATATACCATGTATTATGTAGCTGCGAATAAATCGCCGTACGACAATAATAATATACGTTCGATGTACCTATCGCGAATTCACACGGGCACAGTTTTTTTTTTTTTTTTAATTTTCTTATTCATAACATTACAAAACAACAATATATAATAATAATAATAATGATGATGATGATAATGATAATAATAATAGGCACATACGTTATAATATACAAACACACATACATATATATATATATATACTTTCACATTCTTAAACGGATACGTACGCAAGTTTATATATATATACACATATAGATATAGGTACTTTTATATTATTACTATCATTTCGTTTTAATTATTCATTTAATATATATATATATATATTTATTTTTTAAAATATACATTTGCGCGAGAATGGAAAAACTAATTATTAGGAACACATTATATAGGTTGGAATATCTCGAACGCAATTGACACAAACAAAAATGTTATACAGATACTTAATACGTATATATATATTATACATATACCAATATTATAATATTATCTTAGCATGCCCGAAGCGGGGACATGGTACCTTGTCTCTGTCCTGCGCACGCGCGCAAGCACGCGCACACACGAAAAGCCGCAAACGAGAGCACGTGTGTGAGTGCACTCAGTCGTCGGGCGCGGCGGCCTTTTTGTTTTTTTATGTGCTAAACCCTGGCGACAGTTCGTCTGCGGCGGACTGGGCGGCGACCCAAGACTGTCCGCAACGCGGTGGCTGTTGTTGTTGCTGCTGCTGCTGCTGTTGCTGTTGTTGTTGTTGCTGTTGCTGCTGCTGGTGTTGCTGTTCGTACTGCTGCAAGCTCTGCTCGAGCTCCAACAGCTGGCCCATGAAATTGAGGTTAGGCGATATGATCGGCCGGGCGGCTTTGACCATCTTGTACGCGTCCACCATGGACGTGTTCCGGTGGCGCATCACGTACGCGATGGCTATGGTCGGCGACCGGGATATGCCGGCCTGGCAGTGTATCAGAACGCTTCCGCCGGACTTCCGAGCGCCTTCTGTGAAAACCAACGAAAGAGATCGCGATCAGTACAATATAATGATAACAGTAATGGCACGCGATTCTATAACGGTCAGTGGTGGTGGTGGTGGTGGTGGTGATGATGGTGGCGGTGGAGGCGAAGGGCAGATATGGTAGTGGAACTTGGGCGAGGTATTACCGGTGCGTGATTTATGCTATTTATTGTGTATATCGGTTTACTGTCGATCAAACATATTATTTATATAACGTTGGCGCGTGGTCGTTTTGTACGTTTAATCCCGACAAATCAATATTGGCAGATATTATCAATATTTTTTACACACGGCAGTAGCCATCATTTGTACACAAACTACACCACGTCCATCTCTGCCGAGACATGACTCATCGCCGTCGATAAATGGCGTTATACCGTGTGTTTTGAGGTTAATTTTAGCAGACAACCGAGCCAGAAATAAACAAGTCGCGAGCGGCACCCGAATTTGGCTATAAAAGTACAACCGCGGTCAGAGATCTGGTAGACGTCCAGCGTTAAATCAAATCTCGGTGTGCGTCCAAACTGACGGTTTTAATTTTGGCTCTAGACGCACTTCTAAACGCACTAGTCTATTTCGAGTTATACATACGTTATAACTAACATAACACACCGACACAACCACCCTACCCGTCGCACGACACTTCGCTTATAGTGTCATAATCGTATAGGTCGCATAAGCGAACGATCTAATTTTGAATTTCCACGCTCAAGTCACCGCCACCACAGGATCCCACGGTTTTATTGAAATTAATAGTTCTGCAGGACTATATAGCTACTGTTCTATACAGCTGTATATTATGAGTGTATAAGAGGGCAACAGGAGAGCTTCCGTGACGTCATCTATTGTGACATCAACGGGTCTAGTACCCTCACGAATATCATATAGGGGTTCTCGCCGCGTGTGCGCCGCGGAAAGGGGTGACAATCACGGGGCAATTACATTACGTCCAAGAACATATATGAGTCATTAGCAGTAATAGTTTTTTGGGGATAGGGGAAAGTGGTGCATCGATGACGGGTAATTGGGAATAACTTAATATATTTATATATTATATACATAAATGTATATGATTCACACTGCAAAAAACAATGACCAAAACGAAACGAATAACGTCTATCTATAGTCTGGACGTTTACAACTTCACGAGACGTACGAAAATATATTTTACGAGCGCGTGCAACTCGAATAAATATCATAACAGCAGTGGTATCGGTGTGAACAGCTCCGCCGCGTATACGGCGGATACGTCGTATATTCATGTATAAATATATATATATAATAACACGGTGTGACTCACGCGAGAGGTCGTGCGCCGATGAGCTATAAATGGCTAAACACAACCGCACCGGTGCGCTCGTCTAGAAATCCGCTCGCACTAACATTTCCCCGGTCTCGCGTAAAAACAATATAAACATCGCCGACGTGTGTCGGTCGTCGGAGGTTCCACTTATATGAAAAAGGGATTCTGGGCGCACCCCACGATACACCTAATAATACACGTAATTGTGTTTGCCGTTAATAGTTTCCAAGTGCGGGTTTTAAATACCGGTCGGACTGATGTTATTGTTTTGTCAAAATAGGAATAGGAAGGGCGGGGGTGGGTGCCGTGTTTCCGGACGGGTGTCCGCGGACGACGTCGTTGACAACACGATACATATAGAGGGAACCACCACCGCGGCTGTCGTTGAAAACAATACAAACAATAAAACTCGGTCAAACGCGGGCGATGACGTCACCTATACGTGTACTATCATAGAGTAGTTCTTGTACTATACAGCTGCCACCGTACTTTGACATGACTCACGGGTCCATGGAAATATAGGGGAAACGGCTTCTGTTTTCCCGCCCTTTTTTCGCGGGAGAAAAAGCGACCCCCTATGAGCATGACTACCTAATCTATATACACTACTACCGTTTAATAACAATAACGAACACTACGTACAATGTATACATATTCGTTTGATGCGCAATTACGTGTCACAAACGGCAGTATCCTGCAGCGGTTTAATACACGGCGAAAAAAATAATTTAGTGATCTACCTATACATTGATCATTGTTTAGCCCATAATAATAATAATAATATGAACCAGATATGATGGTTTTTGGGTATAGAGCGCAGAATATTATATGGTAAACACTAAACAGTGACTTACCGATAAATTCGAAAGCTTCCTCGAAGTACTGTTTGAGGTTGGCATGCCCGTTATCTAAGACGGAAAGCCGCTTATACACGACGCCTGAAGCGCGGTGGTCCATAGTCGGGGATGGTGACTGTTGGCTTGTAGTCACGTTCAACACACGCGTCACCCCGATGGCGGTCATGCCATCCCGGTCGTCAGCATCCTTGCTGTTACCGAGGTACAAGAACGGCAGCACCTTGGTCAGAGGGTGGGTGTCCATAGACTCGCGGTCCACATCTGGAGGGCAGCTGGCGCTCAGCGGCGCCGGCAACAGGGAGTTCTCGCACATGTCCTTATGCCGGGAATGGAATTCTTTGTGGCCACCTAAACGAAAAATTAAAAATAACCGTGTTAAAAAGACCATCTGACGCTTATACCACAATCGGTGGAACTATTGAGGGCGAATGGGAGAAGATAAAATTATAATAAGACGAGAAGATAATATTTCTATTAGGTTAACACGGATCGACTATCATAGCATTATTGTAGGCAGGTACCACACTACAGTGCTATACGTGATACGTATCATTTGTGATTGATCAGTATCTATCAATAGACACATTACTAAATGTATAGCCAAATCCTAAAATAATTGACTGATACATACGAATATCATTGATCTAGATGATAATTATTATGTGTTCTATAAACAAAATCGAAATGTTTGTACACGTGATAATAACTTAGAATTGCTTTATTTACAAACACGGAATAAAAGTTTTAAAAACAATCAAGTTGTTAAAATATGTTTATGCTGAGTTAAAGTAAACAGTCTCGGTTTTCGAGTTATATTTCGTTTAGGTAAACAAGGAAATAGTAATTTGATAAGTCAAGAGAGTAAAATTAAATACGCGTATTGGTATTAATAAGTAAAAGCGTGAATCAGCTTTGTTATATATATATGTGTGTGTACATTAATTACAATATACCTTACCTAAAACAGAGTATTATTATCTGTGCATTATTTTTAGCGAGATACGAGTATTATTGGAACTATGACTAAACTTATTACACTTATTATAAGGCTATTGGCTTATTGTAACTTTCTTTTTGATTATTTAAATTATCCCACATGTGAAGTGTGTAAACCGTGTGTGCGAGTGTGTAAACAGTTCTAAATATATTTTCGTTTTGTAATATCGTACATGATTTCTAACCATCGTTGGTATATTATATCTCCATAAAATACCAGTAAAATAAAACAAATCAAATAGATTTATGCGTACGCGTTAGGCAGGTTGATTAAATAATAATAATATACATATATATTGTAATAGAATGTAATATCGTGATAAGATCACGATTACTAGCATATAACATTAGTGTGGGGGGGAGGGTTCGAAACGATCGTCGTCCATCCGTCGATGGTTATTTGCGTACCTGAACGGATTCTGCTCCAAGTGGGACAAGCGTCTAGGGAAAGCTTGAGCTTAAGCGTGAGTTTCTTGTGTCCTATTGCTGCGGTCATCTTCGCGTTTTTCCGTAAAAGTAGGTTGTATACGATATAACAACAATCGGAAACGCGAACACAAGTATGTATATTCAACTAATGTTATTATTAAATGTATATGATTTTCGTATTGTAAATCGTCGGTCGAGACACGAAACACGGTATTCAATAAAAAATACGACTGTTGATAGTTTATAAACTCGAAAAGCGTACTGTACGTTAATATTATAATATTATATTATAGTATTATTAAATATACATATACATATATATATTTATCACTGATGAATACTACTATAACAACGTCTTATATTATTATAATATTATTAAACTGTGCGAATCCACCGGAAAGAGTTCGGGAACGAAGAGGGAAAACGTTTGCCCGCGGTAGGCTACGCACAATACGACATGTTATTTTGTACCACTACACACATTTTTTAATACTTCGGATACGCGGTAAACGGTTACGATCAGCTGCTGCGTGCGACACGTTACACGACTACTAGTCGAATGACGGCGACTGGCGACGTTCGAATCTGCGAGCGCGGTCGCACGCGGTCCTCTGGAACACGGAAGGCGCACGGGCCGGGAGGGGCGGACGGTGGCGCGGTGAGGGGCCAGAGAGGGGTAACGCATAAACACATCGGTACTACAACTGCGCGGCGGACAAACCGGCTGGTATAATATAATATCGTAACCTCTCTCGCGCCGCGCATTAGTCATCCGACCTTGTCTCCTCCCCCTTCGGCTCGCCCTCCCCTCGGTCCCGCCAACGCCGCCGCCGCCGTGAATGAGTAGAGCGTACACATGACATCCCCCGCGCGCGCGCGTATTATACTATTATTATTATTATTATTATCATTACGCTTTTCGTAAACAAGCGCCGCCGCGGCCGTCGCCGATATATTTTTCGCGTCTCGACCGACGTAATTAAAATAATTAAATAATATAACATTACTGCGTATTGCGAATTGCGCACGATGTATCACCGCCGCGAACATAGGGTACACTCATCATTTCGTAAAAAAAAAAAAAATAAATAAATAAAGATCGTTTTTGCAATTCACTGTTATTGTTGTCGTCAATATCGCAATACACCTATATGCCTATTACTGAAAATCGTTGCGATTCCGCGGCGGGTGTCGGAGAAACGAGGAGCTTGGTGTGTAATATGTATATAATATTATATACTATACGATGACCATAGTCTTACGATATTAGTACGTGGCATAGGGTAAACGGTAAAAATATCCCAATAAATGGAAAAAAAAAAGTACTTAAAATTAATATTTTTTTTTTTTTTTCATTATAAATTACCTACACACAATTATTTGTTGTTTAGTCATTATTGTTAATTAATAATAAGCCGTACATAGTGGTAACAAATAAGTATGTTATACTCTTAAGTACCTACTACCTACCTATAACGTGATTATTATAATTATAGAATATACTTAGGACTTGGAAAAAATGTCCATCATAAAACCAATCATTCACATAATATAACGCATCGTCCGAATAGTAAAAATAATCGTTCGTTAAAACCAAGTCTACTACTTATCCAATATTTTATAAAGAGCGCGTTGATTTTTAAGGTAAACCTTGTCATCAGTAATTCTAAACTCGGGTAAGCTTTTTAAGGATTTGCTCGAATTTTGCAATTCACTATTCAACAATAATGTTCTTTTTTACCGTCGAATTTTTTTTTTAAGAAATATTTTAAGTAGAAAAAGAAATGTTCAACGTTATTTTAAAGTTTCAATAGTCCAAAGTATATTGATGATTTGAGAATGTATTTAATTTACTTTCCATTTAATTTTTAATCGTTTAGTTGTATGATAGTCTAGACAGTAGTATATGGGACACATTACGTACTACGAGTACCTATTACAATCATATTATAATATTTAAATGTTTGCGTTATGTCCACTGTGTAATGTGTTAACTATATTTAACTATTTTAACTTATTTTAATTCCAAATTCATAACGCCCTATGATGCAAATAATTAATAACAAATATTATTGTATATTATATGAGTACGCTATGATAATATTAACTTATAATTTATTTTTAGGTATAAAATACATTTTTATTCATTGGACATTATGTTAGTGTACCGTTACGAATGCGTGCCAAAAACCGGAAACGATTTTTCGATTTTTCCACCCTATTTGACAGACCGACGGAGTGTGAAATCAAATTTTGTTCGTAATGATTGTCAAACGTTGCTGCCGCGTCATATCATAATTTAATATTATTATATTTGTGAAACAGATCGCCACCCTTCAATTTATTACCAGTTGTGTTAGCCTAAGTGCAGTGTATACGATACTATATAGTCTGTTTCACTTACCGAAATTTGATCGTTTATCTCGCGAAATACGAATAATAATTAACAATAAAACCTACGAATGGATTGATATTCTGATTTTTAATCGAACCGTCAACAACATTAGTCGGCGTGGCACGAGAAAAGTACCTATACGAGATATAAATGCTGGTAAAACGATATTATTTATTTGTTCTGAACAAAGTTTAATACTGTAATCGAAAAATATATACATATATATGTAACAACGATTTATATATTACTCGTCGGATATTTAATGGGCCTATAAAATATATTGTATACATATACACGAATACGGGTACTTAACAACTGACGTTTTTTGATATATGAAACTACTTAACGATAAATAAAAATAAATTGGTATAGTATTTTCGTATAATATATTATATTGTTACAAAATAATATAATATCCTCTATACTATACGCGTTAAACCCTACTAATGACGACATCGTATATTTAAAACGCTGCGGTATTGGGTTCATCTGCACTATATAACGCCATCGCATTTGACGTAATTGTTTTTTTTTTCAAATACAATTTTCGCTCGTTTTAAATATTCGTCGTACTTAAATTATAATTTATAATATATTCATATACGTAAATGATTTGAATAGATATTATTGAAAAAATTAAATACTATTAAACGATTATACGATACGATTGTTTAAATTTCAATGAACCAGTTATAAATACAAATTATACGTAATAAACACAATAATGCTTAAAATGACGAATTCAAAATTATTAAGTATTAATAATAATATATTTCAGATATTTAGATAATATTATATAGTAATGAGACGATGTCATTAAACAAATATTGTATTTTTATCTATATATTATTGACAATTTAATCAGATCTGAGTTCAATTATAATATTTGTCATTTACTATACACAATCAATTTATATATTATTAGGTACATTAAGTATGAGTCATTCGACTAAATCATATAAATGAGACATTGAGACGTACTTATTTAGTATAGAAATACACACACGCACACGCGCGCATATATACCTATACTTATAATATTACAAGAATTTTCAAATGAAGAAAAAAAAGTACTCGCGAGTCGCATTTACGATGTTTTTTCTCCGTTTCGTCTATGATGTGAAAATATTTCTCCCGAGCAAAATAATTATTAATTATCGTCGGCTGAGTAAACGCTAATATGCATCGCTAAATCACATCTCGCGTATAATATAATAACGATCGAAAAACCGGTTATACGATAGAATGACAAAATTGTTTGGCCTTGATATGCTGCGAGACCTTTATAATATGATATACACACGCGTTTCCTCGTTTCTTCCTCGTTGGATCTGAATGACCAATCATATCGGAAGAACAACGAAAATGAATGTACTCAAAATATTAGCTATGTAAGTACTAGTGTTGTGATATAGTGCGGGGTATCCTACCTAATATGTATCATGTGCCCGTACAAGCAGATTATCGGGAAAACAGTTGGCGACTTGGCGAGCATTTATGTTTAGGAGGGCCGAGCTCGAGGAAAATATGACGAGGACATTATAATTTTATGACACAGATATTATAATATAGTCATTAGTTATTACTTATTACTTACGGTTTAAATATTATGTTATCTCAAAAACTTTCGATTGCAGTTCAATAATAATTAGTAAACTGTAGAACGAGAGACTTTGCGCGGATAACTTATATTATGCACACATACTGCTTATGTTAAATGATGATTATGCGTATAGTATCAAACTATTTTAAGAGCACATTGTATATCTAACAAACCAACAGAAAATTCAGATATCTACAGTAATAATATTGTTGTATTATATATATTTATATGGTGAAGTAGATCGAACGTGTGAAAATTATTGAAGTTGGGTGCGGCAACTCGTGTAATATTGTTAGTATTACCTAAACCAAATTTGCTGCGGATAAATGTATAATAATATATTGTTGTTATATAACATTGTATTTTACATAAAATTATGATAAAATATTTTGTAATACATTATTATAATTTATTATACCTTCTAATTTAAATACACATTTATATTTCAGACGTTTACACGCGCTACACTTCGGCGTTGAGCAATATTGTTGATACCTAGACTATATTATCATAGATCCGATCTAGTATACCTATGTCGTATATAACCGAACATAACCTATAGCCTATAGGATATTATTTCCTTCGTTCGCGTAGGATAACTGATTTTTAGATTATAACGTCGTATGCTTAAACATTCTTATTTGTGAGAAATTATCTATTGGAAAACGGAGGCTGCGTACAGACATCGACTTCAAATAAATCTAAGACGAATGTCTTAATAGATACTGTTCTTAAATTCATCGCGTATAAAAATAAAAATAATAATTATCACTAAAATTTGTATGCATTGATATATTATTTTATAAATTTAGTAATAATAATGTTAAAGAATCACCTCATATCGATACGTATGGCTTATTTTTTAAATTTATATGCTTTAAGTATAATTCATATGATTGCATAATATAGCATGCCGTTACATATTTAAAATACAAGTTCAACAAATACATGCTTTATTGTATATTTAAACAAAATTAGTGCACAATTCTAAATGTTATATCATATTACGGTCATAATTTCAATTTCATTTAAAAAAATTTAAATATCGGTAAATTGAAATTACCTACCTATATTTTATTATAATTTTTTTTGCATATTTTAGCATATCTTAATGAAATTAAATACATATACTTTACTAATTTATACAATACATATAAATCCTAGCCCTAATAAAAATCATTGGTTATCCTTAATTGCCGTTAATCTAACCAATCGAAAAAACAAATACTAAACTTAAATCGTCAAAGCTACTTCAAAACATCAACTCATCGACTAATCGTATGCACTTCAATTTTTAGTTTTCTCTTGGACACGATGTCACCGCATGATATTATATTTACAATAGTTTATTGTTTGACTTCAAAAACTAAAAATCGACGAAGATAATTGATAATTTGATATCGATTATGATGAGAAAATAATTTTCCATAGTTATAATGTATTGTATAATTATTATATTACTGTAAATGTTTATTGTACATACTAAGTTGTCCATTAAAGATGTATAATGTCTTATTTTCGAGTTTAATACTTGAAGTGAACGGTTTGTTACAGTTGATTTTTAATTTCATAATAACATTAGTATACATTATAAGTCTTTTAGTGTTTTGCGTATATAATTTTTAATTATAACTATATTAATTATACTCGATTTTAATTTTTAATAAAAATATTTACTTAGTGTTATTAGGCAATGGAAGACAAATATTCCTAGTTTATTCGATATAATATTATGTTAAAAATCACGATTCGACTATTATATGTTTCCGAGTAAAACTATGTATAATATATAAAAATATAAATACGTAGGTATTCGTAAAAATGTGGCATTATCGATATCTCGAAGATCGGTATAATAATAAGTAAAGCCGAGAATAAAAAGTTAACTTGATAGTTGATAGAACGAACAATAATGTTTGACGTATTACAGGAAGAAATCAGAAATCGACAAAAATAGCATATATATATTATATACCTATATAGTATATATATATAATAGGAGGTACTACGTCAAAACTAAATGTAGAATGATTACAGTGTACACATCATATATTTACCTATTTGATTTGAACTAAATATAGTGTCGGCGAAACAGAATAGAAAAATATCATCAACGATCTATGAGTGTGATTTACGTCACATACAAGTAAATTACACGAATGATAGCAATAAAAAAAAATGTTCTAATCTGATTTATCCTATGCAAAACTACTGCGACGAACGTAAAATTGAAAAAAGGTTCGTTATTTTTTGTCTTGCCAGAGTATTGTATTATGTTTTGTATACGCGTACAAAATTTGTAAAGAAGTTCCCCCATGATCCATGACGTAATATTTCCAGCATGATATCATGTTCACTATTTTTACACCGTTATTGCATTTCATTATTTACCACGATCGTCATTGTGTGCATAAGCGTGTATCTTTTATCAGTATACTAAATGTATAGAGAAAATCGCGGATAGATATAAGTATAACTAAGAGTATTTTGACAATTTCGTTACCGAATTACCAAAATAATTATACACGCACATAATTCATAGATGTCAAAAATCATAAATCTCTAAGCGATCACTATTATTTACACATGTGCAACCATTTGAGTACAAATTTATTTTTCACGTATTAAATATATAATTCGTTATATTTAGATAATGATTACATATATAATATAGGTAAATATAATAATAAAACAATTATGCATATTCGCGTGAAAAAAAATGATGTCATCTAATAAAAACAAATGAGTGTTATTGACATATTTTTTGAAGTATTTACATGAATGACTGTTTTGGAAATGTTAGGAATAGACTATACGTGATTATATGCTTAACTTGATTTTAAAAAGAATATATCCATATACCCTAATTATATCCCCTTACTCTTATATCGTCAACCTAAAATTATATTATGCCAATTTTTAGGTAAAATAATTACTAAAAATTATTATATAAAAAAGATTATATTAATATTATACAATATAAATTATATTTCAATTGCAGCTTATACTTTAATCTAAATATTACTCTTAAGTTGTTCTATTATTTAACTAGAAATATTTTTTCTCGCAACGTACTTTTTACTTTGAACTTTTCACATTCTCTAGAAAAATAATATCTTATAGATCAAAAAGTTTCATGTAATTTGCATACTCTAAATTTAATACCCTGTTATGTTTGCAGGTTTTTTTTTTTAAGAAAAAAATGGAATTATTTGCCTAATAATTGACACGACTTAACGTTACGACAAATAGGTATCACATATCAAGGGCTACTTTTGCTACTCCAAAAAAATATTTGAATTTTGAAAATGTATTAATTAGAATCTTAACAAAAATGATTAGTTTTTAAAGTTGTAAGATGTGGTTTGAAGTATTTTATTTTTCATGCAATAGGCATTAGGTAAAACTATTTAAGAACGTTCAAACCCAAATTTCTGAAAATTGTGTCCATAATATTTGTGAACAATCATTTGTTGTGTTTAGCTTATCTACTTGTATAGACAATATTATGTAGTAGGTATTTATAGGATAAATTAATATTTTTGAAGTTATATAAGTAATATTTTTGTGTTTTATATGATATTTGACCATCGAATAATGTCAGTTGTTCATTTACATAATAAATAAGGTTGTAAAACATAAATAACTCAAATAATTAAAATTGATTTAAGTATATATTATTTCATTTTACTTAAGAACTGCGATTATTATCTATATTATATGCTTTAAAATTCATTTTTTACGACTTTAGTAATAGCACAATTTTTGTACCCAACCATAAACCAAAATACCTAAAAACGATTACTATTATTTTATTTATTATTCAACACATTTTGAGAAATTCACTACACACATTATTATATCAACATTCAACCGAAATACAGATCTTCGGGCCCCAGACACGAACCCAACCTACCCTATTATAGTTAATATACATTTTTTAGTTTGTCTACTCAAAATATAAGCTTCTTATTACAAAAGTCATACATTCGACCATCGCTTTATTCCCGGACTGCAGAACTAGTTACAGCGGTCATTCGATCGTACGGATACCGTATACTTAAAACAATACAGTCGCAAGCGACTGCAGGAGGTACAATAATATAATAACATACGCACTATCTATATAATTTAATATCCGTACTTGCGACTATTATTGTGTTCGTTCTTATTCGAACCGCTTTCACGACGCAAAGCGGCTATCGTAATAGTAATAATAATAATAATAATAAGGATACTTTTGTAACGAACAGAGATACGTATAATACGTATACAATAACCCTCGTTTGAAAACACTACAGCCTTTCACCTCAATCCTCACCGTGATTTACAAAATATTATTTACAATTTACTGTTGCCTGGACCGAGTGGAAAGTGGAAACTGCAGTACCTATACCTACACCTTAACACCTGCAGTATTAGAATTATTCTATGCGTTAACTGTTATTTATAGGTAGCCACTGATAAAACGCACTGGAAAAAGAGCGAACAATTACTGTCGTTTTAATAATCGGCGTTGTGCAGTAATATCGGCGTCGTGTGGTCATTTCCCAGAAAAACCTATTAATACATAGACAGTTGTCTCATAGACAATGTCTCGCCACTCCTTTATAGTTCTGCGACACTGAATCATCCTAAGGTAATAATTTAATGTGGATAATAACGTATGAATCACAACGTTTGTCATTAATTTTATATATATAGGTGCTTACTGCAATATAATAAACATTAACGACATTGGTATTTGTTGCGACGTTAGACGCAAAAATGACCTATGTCAAATCTGTACGCACGTAAAGCATACATAATATATTATTATATATTAGATCTTATCGAAAAAAAAAATGTTAAACGAAATCATTTGAAATCACTTGACAATAGAACGGGGTTGGAAATATTGAATTTCGAAACGAGCACAATATTACGTAATGCGGGCTTTCTTATTTCATGTTTATATTCAATAATGTTATGGTAATTTTTTAACTCTTATACCTCATACTATATATACGTACGACGTAGGTACGTACATATCGTTATAATACCTTTCGTATAGGTATATTATACCTGTATAGCTTTCGTGTTGAATCTGTTTTAGTCACTGTGCATAACAAAACGTCTACGTTTTGTTCAGCAAAAACC
Source organism: Aphis gossypii (assembly GCF_020184175.1). NCBI lineage: Eukaryota > Metazoa > Arthropoda > Insecta > Hemiptera > Aphididae > Aphis > Aphis gossypii. The sequence goes on from NC_065532.1 coordinate 41,735,213, forward strand.
ATTAGAATAAACACAAAACGTCTTTTTTTCTCACAATCTATAATCTGGAAAACATTATATTATGTCGTTTACAATAAACATGAGTCAACCGCGTGTTCGGTATGTATTATATTCTTAAAGCATTTGGAGCGCTCACAAAGCATATGAAAAGTCCGATAAATTTAAAATCTGTATGACTCACGCATGTTAATGAATCGATTAAAATGATTAACTCGACAAACGCATTATTATGTGTTTAGGATAACCCTTCCGAGTCTGAGCAATAAAAAAAATATAGAAATCTAAGATAGTTGAATTGCGTTTTAATGACATTATAATTAATATGAACGACTGTGATTCTGTTGAATCAAACGTTCATTCAAATTTTCAATTCTAATTTTCGTATTAAAAACTAATTTAAATATTACTTATTTTGAATTCATAGTTTCATACATAAAAATATGAATATAATTCGGCTCTTATCAGCAGTATTAAGAAATCATTAAAATTGTTTGATGAATAAGAAATTTAACAGTAGATATAGATTAGGTTAACCTAACAAATATAATAGTTATTACTGTATTAGGTATCATCAAGTTATTCAATTTATACTCAACAATAATGAGTACTTTCATATATTTTTTTAATTCTACAGCTCAAGCCTTATAGAAAAGAAAATTAAGATAATTTCAGTTTCAAAATCAAAAAGCATTTAGATAAAAGCAAGTAAGTACCTAAACATTTATTAAATTATTTATTCAAATAGATTTATTTTAGTGCAGTTGTACGTGATTTTATTTCACTTTATTATATTATGTATTAATTATCATAGTTTATTATTAAGTGTATACTATATAATTTACAGTACTGTTTTGATCCTGTTATTATTTCACTTAAATACAAATAATAGTTAAATGATAATCATTCTGACCCGTTTAACGTTATTAATTGGCTCTATTGAAATAGATTTGGACGGTAGTTACTGGCGTTACCACATGATATAGTTAAGGGCAGAAAATAAAAGGGATACTGTATCGTTAGTCATCATTGTATACGTGAGTATATAATCCATTGGGATTTTTCAATTAGGGACGCACACCACGAACGCGACAACCCTCGTACAACAAACCAGATGTTTTAAGTTTTATAAAAGCCGATGGTTTGAATAATTTATAAATCTGAAACAACATTTTTCGTACAATAGTTGAATAGTATAATAGATCGTTCCCTTTCCCTCGATTATAATACACTAATATTACGGTATTTATTACAATTTGAATTGAATTATTTTTTCCCATAATATTGTTATTGCTAACATTTTTATAGTATGTTTGATAGCAAATTTATTTATTTTCTAGTCATAAATTGTAATTAGCATTATAGTTGCACGTACATTGCGTTTAGAAATGTTTAGAATTGGTATTATAATAACTTGATAAAACAATAATAATGTCATCGTAGTCTAGATTATTTTAGACTAATAATTATAGGTATATAGGTGGTGTAAAGTAATTATACGTCTCATGCTACCGAGTAATTTATTTATTTCAAGGATATTTAAATGATTCAGCTTTTTAAGGCGATACCGAACAATGCGCATTGTGGGTATAAAAATTGCAATTACCCAATCGTCCATTTTTCGAAAACAACATAAAATATAGTTAAATGCACATGTGGCATAAGTATAACAACAATACGATGTGTACCCTCTGTGAACACTTGATGACACATACACAACACTTGTAAGAAATCAGAAGGGTTGCTGGTTGGATAACTATTGTTTATTGTTTCCAGAACAAAATACAGAGCACTCATCTAGGAAACCCCACGGCAAAAGAAAGCTACCCCTATAGAGTAGGTCTTTTTATATAATTTCCCCTCAGTTTTTTTTTTCAAATAAATCTGTAACATTACGAAGATTAATATATTTAAGTAGTTCGTGTTTCTAATACAAATAACATGGGGCATTACAGTACCGTTTAGAAAAAAAAAAGTAATATAGTTAATAATTTTTGGAAAAATAATTTAGGATTATTCATTGTTAAAAATGACCTAATATATTAAAATTATCCAATGTTATTGTAATAGTATAAGTATATAGTATAATTTTTGAAAATAAATTTCAGTAACTTTTCATGGTTTTGTATTTATGTCAATAATGATATGGATGAAAAAAAATTGCAAGTAGAAACTAAACCTATATAAATACATCCGGAAACGTGTTCTTATGCTCACTGAACAGATTTACATATTACACAAATAATATTTTAAATTATGAAACAGCTGATACTAGTCAGTAGTCACGAGTTGGTGTGGATTTACAGGGACTTTGTTGAGTATTATCTGCGGAATTTCTTTGTACCATGGTAATATGAATATGGTATTATATATTATGCGCATCGCGCGTCGCAATGTCTGATGTTCAAATCACGTCATGTATTCCACCTGGTAAGGATGATCTTTGTCTACGTACCGGATAGCAGATGTTTCACTTCGTTATGCCAATGGTTTCTCTAAATAAAACACATTTTTTCTTCAACCGTCAATATTGGTTTCAAGTGTGTAGACAATTATAATTGGTGTAGGTGGCACCAAGTGCACTAAAAATAAATATTTTCATTTGGTCTTGTCATGTATACTTACTAGACAGTGGATGTTCATTATTAAATGATTATTCCCCGTTAGTCTTTCAATCAAATTTGCAACGAATTTAATATGCGCAATCGTATATGATAAGTAGTAAATATAATACAGTGTGTTTTAAATGTTTGAAGTAGGTAAATCTAAGCACGTGGTGGTCCACGTCCAACAAGGAGCCGCTATTGTAAGTAAATAAGTTTTAGGATTACATTAGTTAAAGCTTTGCCAACAGAAAACAACAAAATAAAGTCCCTACATAATATTATACAGCAATTAATACTTATATTATTACCTATAATAACCATAACTATAATGATCGATAATGTTTTCAATATTATTATGGGTTCGTCGAGAATATAAAGTTCAACATATTGATTCATGTATAAACGCATAATGAACAATTACGTCATACTATGTTTTTCACCTAAATATTTTTATTTTATTACTATTTTTTTTTTTACTTATAATTATTACATATCATATGTTCGATTATACTGATAATTGTATGATGTTTCATTGAAATCTTAATACACTTATTAATAGGAAAAAATAATAAAATATAAAACGTGAATGCGATAATACTGTTAATAAACTCAATTTCACAGTTGTAAGTTGTAAATAAATAATTTATACAAATCATTATTGTCATATTTTGTTTTAATTCCAAAAAATTTTCAAAAGTTGACTGATGATGATGTTAGTAGTTCTATGCGACAATTTTTAGAACACAATTTATAGGTATGTTTATAATTTAAAATTATTTTTTAATAATTCGTAAAAATAAATTTGATAGAATGTATATATATAACTAAATTAAGTGGGCAACTAATAATTAATACTATGAATGATAACCGAACACGGGATGGCGAATTTAATGGCAGTTATAATATGTATTCATCATGACCATTCCCTCCAACCCTTAACAGAACGAACACCAGCATTGTATTGTCTCCAAATGGCACATACGAACAACAAGCACATTGGTCTTCAAGAAGTTCTCATTTTGTGTAGTAATAGTTTTAATAATAGAGTATGAATTAACTTAGTATCAAACTTGAACATAAAAAATTATCCGTTTTCTTATATGCTTAAAAAAAATATATATTATAATGTTTAAGCAATAAAACTATAACAATTTTTAAATTGTAATATTTTACATGCTCATAACTCGCTTAAAAATTTAAATATTGTATAAAATTCAAGGGTTTTCTTAATATATAACTGTGGTAATAATTTACTTTAATTTGATTAATTCAATGTTACTATAATAATAGAATATAAAGCTATGACAAAACAATATATTTCAAAAGCTTAAATTATTATCCATTATTAGCTCTCATAATAATTCGGTAATTTTTAATAATTGTATTGATTTAAGATCATGCAACACGATGAGATACATTATTGTATTATTACGTGATAGAAATTAGGTCAAAGATAAAATTCTGTAATAATATACGAATAAATGAATTAATAAACAATAATAATGTATATAGTCTCCTCAGTCCTCATTCCACACTTTTGTAATAACTTGGTAGGTACTATATTGTTTATTAAAAGTCTATACGATATAATATTATTAAAACAACATACAATTTTTTTTACTTGTTATGGGGATTATAGTTATAAGAACTTGGTGAAACGAAAATAAATATTTATAATATATATATTAACAAATGCACATAGTTATTTATTTTTTTGAACAACAGACAGTCAAATAGTCAATAGTATACAGTATAGTTGATTATTAGTTAATTTTAAGTAAGACAAAAATAACTTAAGTTATTATTCGTTAAAATATCTTATTTTGACAAAATTTGTTAAATTGTAAGCTTTTTAACTGTGTATAAACATTTTTATTGGATTTTGCAAGGAATAAATTTGAAATGTTCAAACGTATAAATAGCGTATTATTAATCTAAACACTTAGAAAATTACACCGTGTACCTAAAGCAAATTTTAATTTAAGAAATAGTGGAATAGTTTAGTATTTACGATTAATATTTTTTTAAATTACAACCAATGAACTAAATGAGAGGAAACCTCACTATTAAAGGCTATAATTTATTGATAGTTACGTTTAAAAATCTAATGTCAACAATTTAAACTTCAAACGCCAAATGTATGAGATTTTATTTAAAAACGATATTTTAACACTAGTAAAAAAAAACTAACAAGAAATATAGATATAAGATACAATAGAAAAAAGTATAGTAAATGTATCTTAAAGTAACTAAATTTTAATCTTATGTTAAATCTCGTATATAAAAAATATTATAACCATTATTGATGATTAAGAATTTTTAAAAGCTACGGTCTTATATGTGTCGTAACTATCTTTTGAAAAATATTGTATATTTTGTGTGTTTGCGGGTATCGTATACCAGATACAAGCTTATAGCTCATTTGGTATACATAACAGCTTTTATTAATGTAATTTAATTAACTATGTAACTGTAATTAATTTGCCTATACAAAATAAATAAATGAATAAAAAAAAATATATATTAAATCTATTAATACTAATCGTTAATTTACGTGTGAATATCAAATTTTATCTAAATTTTAATTTTAAATACTCATATAAAACGTATTTGATTTGAAACATCGATATATTTAATCAAAATTCATGTTTTGATTATTCTTTCAAAGTGAATTCATAGTGTTTTATTGTAATTATATGTTGTAAAAATATATATTATATATATTTTTAAAGGTTATTAATTTGTAGTATGAATTCAAATTATTTAAAATAGTATTTTAAAAACATATTTTATACTTCTCGAGATTATAAGTACTAATTGTTAAAAGAATCACATTGTATAAGAATAATTATTGAATAATATTTTGTCCAAGATCATAATCATAAATTAATAAATCTAAAGTACTTAAATATTCTTATATATTAATAAAGCTTATACAAACCTTATTAGCTATATTATATGTATTCATACTTAGATAATGGTTTAATATTATTATTTTTATGGTAGTATAATATCATACAGATACAATAATACTAAAATTATCATTATATATATTACATCCATTTTCCGCATACCACTGCATATAAATAGAAAATTATCATGTTAATTTACTCAGAAAACTATTTAAATAATAATAAAAACGTTGTAAAAATGTACATATTTAAATATTTTACTAGACATTTTTTTTTAGTTATGTGTAGACTAAAATCATTTATTTAGAACGAAGTATTTTGTTTTCTGAAAATGCAATGAAATTAAAAATGAAAAATTTAAACTAAAACTAAAGTTTGGTTTCAGTCTAAGTTGTTATGCATCATTTTTAATAGATTATAATAGTAATAGGCTTGCTAATAAGTAATAACAGTGTATAATACCATAGCGATTAAATATACTATAGTATATTTAATCTATGATAATACTATGTACTAAAATATGCTATAAATAGTAAGTAGTAACCATATTATAAAAAGTAGATTTCAGAGTAATATTTATTTTCATTTTCATATATATGAGTAACATAGATAAAATTCATGCACATAAAATAATTTTTAATGATTTTTTAAGTTATCTCTAAAGAGTATTACCTATTAAAAAATGTATAGAAGTTAATATTTTAAGGGTTTAACGTTTAACGTATCGGCTTTAAGATTTATTATTATTTGGCTTTGTATTCAAAATTAAAAATATTTATTTTTTTTGAAAATTTAAATGAACATTAAATTGTTTTGGACAATATCTAGACAATAAATCGATTTGACACATCCTAAAAAATATTTTTTTTTTTTAATTTTTGTAATGTGTAATTTTAATCTAAGATAATTCAAAAACATAAAAAATTATATTGTTTGTCTGAATTCTTTTTGTCTATGTACCTATATTGAGTGTGGGCCGGAAAGAGGTTTGTATGTTTTATACAATGTGCTGATATTATCCTCATATAACAATATCTAATGTTATACTTAAACAATTTTTTTTGATAAGTATAAATAATAATTCAATATTATACTTATTATTAATATTATGTCAAGATAATTTAATTTAATGTGACAATTATTGCCACTTGTAAAGAATTGAAATTAAATATATTTATTTGCTTTTCATATTTTATACTACCTATACCTACCTACGCAATTTGTATTTATCTAACATGTCGGTTTAGTATATTGCAACAGATAATTTTATGAATACTTTATAATTTAAGAATAATAAGTGTATAAAATCTTTACTATTGCAATGTAAACGCGCAGATGCATGAAAGTTTAAATTATTCAAAATAAATATATAATATACTATAGCCTAATTAGTTCTAAAGGCTCAAAGTATAGTAATAACCGTGCTCTACAGTTTAGTGACTTACCGATAAGAAACGATGGTTCTCTTTCATCGTCTACTAATGAAGCAAGGATTAGCATCAGAGGATGGTTATGTGGCACTCTGTCTAAGTCTGTAGTCGAATCATCATACACCACAATTTCTCTGTAACCACGTCTTTTTAGAGCGTCTTTGGCGTCCCTGGAAGATGCTAACTCCACCAAAGTTGCTTTTCCCGTTTGCAATCTTCGTCTGTTAATTCGGTCAGCGACATTTACATTCACAGCACCCCTGATATGGCTGACGTTATAGCACACAAAAGACCGACAATCAATAGCCAAGACTGCCGGACCAAAAAGTTCCAGTTTTTGTCTAAAATAATCACTGCTCATTCGTTTTACCTATATTATAATAATACAATAATTAACTTTGGTATAAGTAATAAAAATTACGATAATAAATAATTATAATAATACAAAATGTAATAGTAAATATAAAAAAACGAATGACGTGCCATTTTGCTGATGTATAACATTGCAGCAGAAAGCAGATCTATAACCCGACCAGATATATTCAACCTTTTGACATTATTATACACATAGAGATAACATAATACAGGCGTTATATTACGGTATAGGTGCCTATAGGTATCAAGTTTTATAATATTTATAAATATGGTATATTAAGTCATTCCTCGGTGAGTCAGTTTATAGCTGTGGATATAGATCAGCGATTGGTAGGCACAAATAAATACTTGATAAAATATAATATAATAGGTTTATATTATACCGACAAAATTTCTATATATATGTGTGTAGAATATTATACTCGAATACGCATACCTTGTTGAGTACTAGAGCACCGCTTAAATTTGTACCGTCGCAATTGGGGCTAGCAGGTAAACTAACCGGTAGACTAGGTATCGATTCCAATCGAAATCGTTTTGAGGTTGTCGGTGTAGTAACAGTAATCTGTGGTGATGCTGGGCCCGGCTCACTGATACTCCTGTTCAGACTGAGCCTAAGCCCAGCTCGGGATCTACCGCCGACTCCACCCTCGTAACAGACGGCCGACATGGAGCAACGTTGTTGGTGAGCTTTCAAACTGCAAACTAATTCACAACAATTCGCATAAATTATTGAGTAGTATAAACAGCTTTAAATGTAATATCCAAAAACAACTATACACTTGTACAATATTTCTATCTATTTACTCATACAGGCGTTTATAATAGTATCATAAAATGTGAATTATTTTAATATTTTGTTGAATTTGTTAAATTTATTTAGAAAAAATCATTCGAACTTAATATGTGTATTGTGTACCCATGTATATTTACGATGGTTATTTATTTACATAATTTAAAATTATAAATCGTAATTACGTCAACCATAAAGCTCGGGTTTCCTACAACCAGGGCTTAAGGGGTACATTAGAATAAATATATAACAAAATATATCATAAAATGAATATATAACATGTACTGTGTGTATAAATGATTTAAACGATGACATTAAAAATCAATATTACTTAAATTTCAAACAACATCCATAAAAATTAATTTTAAATAAATTATAATTGTTCAACATAATTATATATTTAATAAAAATTAATTAATTGATTTATTTAATGTGATAATACAGAATAACTAACTTTGTTTTATATTTTTCTAGTAAATGTTGATGTAAATACACTAATATAATATATGCAAAAAAAATAATAGTTTTCCAAAATAATAAACTTTCAATAAATTATATTGATAGAATATGTTTGATGAATATGAGAGCAATGGTTTATAACTCAGTTTTAAAAATATAAACGTTTATTTTTGATATATATATAAATAAATAAATAATATAAAATATTACATTAAATTAGGTACCTGTAATTAATAATTTTAATATTAGCTAATAAGAACCATGGTTAGACCACAGAAAATAAAATATTGTATTTATATAAATTTGTAATTAAAAATAATTGTATTTTCAGAATAAACTATGGTTAATTAGTAGGTAAGCATTTTAATAATTAATTTTAAATTAAAGATAATTGTTTTTTTGATGAAAGGGTAACATTGCAAGAAGGAACGTATTTAGAATACTTGTGTATTTAGTATTTATTTATTGTAACGTAGTAGTAATTTTTTTTATAAATATACATACTTACGAAACAAAAACGAAATAATGTTTATTACGTTTCAGATGATAACGACCGATGAAGCGGTGAACTATCTTTGAAGTAGTAGACATTTTATTTCTATACATAAACATGAGTAGTTGTAGAATAAGTACTTGTACTTGAAGGATTGGAGGGAGCAACTAATATAACTTAAATTTGGTGATATAGGTAATTATATAAATGACACCATAATAAATTGTACATATTATTATGTACTTTTTTAAGATAATACACAATTCACAACTTTTTATCTGCTTATTAACATTTTATTTTTTAAACTAAGTGTTAATAAGTGGATATATATTGTCAAGTACGTTTTATACTTTGAAACTTAAAAACGGTATTTTTACACTTGGTTAAAATAAAAGTATCGGTACCGTTATTAGATACTATAATTCTGAATTTTTTTATTTTCTATACAATATTTTAATCATTTACTTGAAAATCTAGATAATGTACGGTTTCTTACAGCACTGTTGATATAAAATTAAAATATTGAAGGGAAAAACTAGCTATGATTGAACCACTTAATTTCTTATTAAATCTCAAGTTGATGTAATATTTTATTATAATGTTATTTTTATGTAGGTATAAATCAATAAATTATTGACAATATAATAATAATAGTTCTAAAATATTAGTTCTACGCATTATTGTTCAACTTTTATATTCTACCATTTATTTAGCTTTACACGCTACCACCCCTACTGGTTTACACTCTCGCCCCACAAACAATATGCAATATTGTAACACAAGAATTTAGTATTAAATAACCAATTATTAATATTTTTAATTTCTACGTAAGTAAAAATTGTATTTTATTGCTGAAAATATGAGAATTGTTTTCTCGTCGGTTATGTTCACTCTGTACATTTTAAGGAGTAAAGTAATAATTATACTATATAAACAAATAATTAATAGCGATAAATTCAATGACTTATTATCAATTAACTTATTAATACTGATAATTTAATGTATATATATAAAATATATACAATATATATATATTAAACTGTATGTAATGAATTTAAGATTTTATTATATTTTATTAATATTTATCGGGCTCTAATTTTCAAAATTATCTGCGTAACCATTTCTTAATGGTTGTAATTTTGCAGCTGATGTTGCAAATGTTGAAAATTTGGTATTTATCAATCCAGAGCAATGACGCTGCAATTACATAAACGACCATATCAAAACTCCTTCAAATGAAACACCTACACTAGAAATGTATGAGTCACCTTATTAATATAAATTATAACGTGTTGAGTGAAATAAAAAAAATCAACCGATAAACGATAATAAAAAAAAGATACTTAAGAAACTTGATGCACCGGACCTTATATCAGTTATGTTCAAGTCTTAATTAAACAAAAATGATGAAAAATATGTAAATTCGTTTAAAATTGCACGGATCACGTGAAAATTTTGAAATGTTGCCAACGGTTACAGCATGAACCTACTATATACGAACGTATGTGTAAGAGACAAGAGTATAAAAATAAAAACAGTTTGATAATTCTCAAAGGCAAAGAGAATTATATTGTTTTCACACCGGTCGCTCGTAATTATTTGGTCAGTCGTCACAGCTGAAGAGATCGAGCGTGTTGCAGCGATTGTCGCAATAACGCAGAAATGTGAGGTTTACGTCGATCGACGGCCGTACCTATATAATAACTATATAGGTAACGCTGGCGTAGGTACAACACGAAGGATCTGAGGAGGAGGCATGCGATTTTTTCTCGCCGTATCGTCCTAAAGAATTTCTATGTGTACGTCGAATGTCATCGCATGGCTACGGTTGCGTAAAAATAAAATGAAATATTAAAACGAACGGACGACACCTGCAGTAGGTACCTGTACAACGGCGGTATACAACATTATATTATATTATTATAATAACGACGTCGGGAGATTTCGCGGTGAAAGTCGACTGACCGAAAACCGTTTCGAAAAAAACATAATATCCTCGCGCTAATGCAGGTACCTACGATTACACACACGTATACACGCACGCACAGATACGCACACACACACTCACACACATTATATTCATATACATAATACACATATATATTATACGCACTCGTACAATAGGCATATAATATTATGATATATACGGCACACACGCGCGACTCACTTACCCCAGTCATCCGGTCAGTGGGAATTCGATCAGTTTCCATAGGAATATTCCCAGCAGCGATCGACGGCACCCATGTCTCGTCGTGTGCGCTGTCCGATACGTTTACAATATGGCAATATATTATTATAATATAGAATCGCGTATAGATACGACCGACGGCTCGAAGATTTGACGAAAACGAGATGAGACAAACCGTTTGCGTCGTTTACGCGATGTTTACCAACACTATATAATATTATACTAAATGTTATCGTGTGTGGGTCACGGCCGAGGGCCGGATAAAAATTCAAAAATCCTTTAAATTTCGGAACATCGCAGTTGACTGTAATGAAAAATGATAATAATATAACGTTATACGTTGCGGTGCGCGGCGGACCTTACTCGACGAACCCGTGTGTGGATGGCGCGCACGAGTTTCGTACAGTGTCCGTGTATCGGTATTAGTCGTGGTCTCGGTGCGGTGGTAGTAGTAGTAGTAGTATGGTAGTAGAAGTAGTAGTAGTAGTAGTAGTAGTATAGTAGTAGTAGTAGTAGTGGTAGTAGTGCGGCGGCGGCGGCGGCGGCGTAAAAAAAAACTCGCGGAGAACACGGCGCGGGCGCGCTCGCGATCAATCGATGTTACAGTCACGCGGCTCGTCGTCGTCGTCATCATCGCCGTCGCCGTCGATTTCGCGTTGTATTCGATTCGATATCATTACGTCGTGTATAACCTAACGACGAGGAAACTATAAATCGCGATATCGTGGCGGTAAACATCGAGCGCAGTCAGGTACGACCAACCCCACCGCCGACGATGAGGAGGTTATCTACACGCCGGGGGTTGGCGTCTTGGCGGACGATCGTCGTCGAATAAGCCGAAAAGAGAAGGGGCCGTTTACCCCGGGCACCCCCCCGTCCGCCCTTTTGACGACCCGAAAAGTATAAATTCGTCCACCGTCGACGGCGGCGGACAGGTACGACAAACATCGATACCAATACCTACTACGCGGTAACCGGTGGCGGCGGCGATAGTTGCGCGTCGTGACGATGCGGCAGAGCGAGGCGTGCGGCGGCGGCGGCGGCGGCGGTCTCGACGATGAGTCATCCGATCACATGCCTATACACACACCATCGCACACGTACACGCTCACGCAAACGCACACGCACACGCGGCCCGAATCGACCTTACGAAACCGCTGCGGTGGCACTATTATAATATTATAACTTTACGTGCACAGTGCACACGCGCGCGCGGAGCGGGCACTGGGAGGGGACGCGGCTGCGAGCGGGGGGACGGACCGACTGCAACCTTGCTCACGGGCCGCCGTGCAATAGTGTGGTGCATTGTATAATAATGATAATAATAATAATATGCTAATGTATATAAATAAATATTATTATTATTATTATTATGTAGCACGTAGCAGCCGAGCCGGGGCGGGATTTTGACCGGTGAAAATTGTTCGAAAAAAAAAAGCCGTATCCGTACTGTCGTGCATATTGTATATCATATACGTATATATGTATATATATATGGCGTGTTGTGCGCTTATCGCGCAACATAATAATATAATATTATAATTAATGCAATACAATTCAACGATTGGTCAAAAATTTGAAATATTATTCGGGAACATCGTAGCTTCATGATTGTTATTATAATAATATAGTATTTGATTTGCACACTTTTTGATTGTATTGACAACGATTTTAAGCATATTCTGCAAAAGCGGATACACGTTTTACTCGAACGGACTTGAAAAGTATATTTTCGAAAAAAATCGGACTTATAATGTTATTCTGATGGTGAGTACATTAAGTCTGCAGGGTGCCAGGGTATATAGATACAACGACGAATAATTAACAAACTTTTTATACTGTGTTCAATCACGAAACTATTGTCTACTTTTCATGCTGATGCATTATATTTTTATATCAGCGTAGTACCGGGTTAAGTCAGCCTTTAAGCAATGTTATCTTATTTGTGCTATATAGGTACGTATACGAGACGCTGTACCCAATATTCCACCTTACAATATCGAATTAGAATATTTTTCGTGACGACGATTGTGTCGATTACACAAAAGAAACTTTATTATCATTATTATTACTCAGGAGGTATATTATATAATATATCGTCGTTTAAGAACTCGCATTTGACTTCCCTGCTCGCTTGTTTCGAATTTAAGTAGGTAGTGTTTATCTTATTATTATTATTATTTTTTATTAATATAGGTAAGGTGCTGTAAATGATGTCATCGGCCGTTATGAAATAGAAGTAAATCGTATAGGTACATTTAGATACGGTGGTGCATTCATTCAAGATTTACGACTATATATACAGTTTTTTGTTCTTAATTCTTATCGAATGTATAAACAAAAGGTCAACAGTTCGTATAAATGACGATGCGAGACCACAACATTATACACGAGTAATGAATTTGTTCTATTCGCTAAACAATTTATTTTGATTATCATTTCCAATAGGTACTATTAATATCCTGCTACAATTCGAACACGAAGTACTTTTTTTTTTTGCTTACCACGCAAATGATTTCAAACAGTTTGCATTTTTATAAAAATGTATTTTTAGTAGATATTTTAATAATATTTTAGGTTAGTGTAATATTGTAGTTTTATTTAAGAAAAATAAACCAACAAATTACAAGACAATAGACATAGATAAAGTTATCAATTTATGATTATGATTATCAATAATTCAATATCATTGAATACATTAATTATTACATAATATAATACAACTGGTACGTAGGTATGTTTAATAAAAAGTTGCTGTTATTATATGCCTCATCATTTTATTGAAGAAGTTATAAAATTTGAATTTTAGTAAAATGTAAAATGAAAAAAAAACGCTTTAGATGTTTTTGAAAGTTTGAAAAACACAAATGTAAAATAATACACATTTTAGCGCGTATATTATAAAAGCAGCATATGACGGTCATAAAGGGGGTAAGAGAATATGGCGCGTGACTCACCTGTGACTGTGTATATTGATCTTTTGTTTTGGGGAGGTGTCTTTTTGGGTTTCTCTCTATTGTATCGTCGGACGATTGGTAAGCTTTTACATATTATCCCGTATAATGTAATAAATTAATTTTCGTGTGATGGACGTATAAATTTTATGATCGCGTACAATAATTTTAAATACAACGCAAAAAATGTACATTACTGTAGCAGACACGAGCGACAAAATACTAGCGAATTTTCAAGGTCCAACTTTACATTATATACTCATGCCGTTACGCTGCAGCAGTGTATACTGTACAAACCTCGTTTGTATATATGAATTTGAACGTATAAATTATGACTCACGCCAAGAACTGACGTATAACGGCAAACTTCTGATTGGTCGATAAAATACGTACAAAACTTTGAAAAAAAACAACAGCGTTAAAGATGCTCATCGTAAGTTATTGAAATTTGAAAGTATGATCTTAATTTTATCATCTTACAGTAGACTAGTACTCTTAAAGGGGTATTGTGTATGCAATTTAATAGCACGGCGATAATGTTTTTTTTTAATTCAAAGCTTGAACTGTTATTCGTTCTAACGATTATGTTTTTACGTATAGAAATTATCACGATCTCTTGCATTAAAATAAATTTAAAATACCGACTTAAAAAATTATTACACTTTTAGATTATACTTCAACAAAATTTACTTAAATTACTAGAATTTTAAATTGAGAAGTTTCACATGTCCAACCGTACGCTATCGTATAACCATAGTAAGGTAGTTAGGTGTAAAATATAGAAAAAATTAAAAACAAATATCTAATATAATATGATACTATTTATAGCAAAGTACAGTGAATTATTCTGTTATACCATACAAAATTCTCCCTAAAACAATATAGTGAGATATAATTAACTTATTAGGTATACATTATATTATATTTGCCACCGATATCACACCCGTCATACCACAATATTATATTATATTACCTATAACAGATTCTGAAATCTTATTATATCATATATTTATACTTAATAGTTTTAATGAAATTGAAATTTCCAATGAATTGAATTCATAAATTATACTACATTTTACTTACAGCGGTCATGCGTGCTGTTGGTAGTTGGCATGGGACGTTTCCTGGATGGCGAACGAACATTTAATCTAGGTACGGCTATTCCCATCATGTTCAAGTCTGAAAATGTAAACAATAAATAAACAACAGCTTGAAATGGTCACTTAACTAAAATACAAAATATGGCAGAAAATACCTTTTGAGAAAATATTTTATATGAATACAACAACGGGATTTATTAAAATAATAGATATTTATAATCTTAATTAATGCTATAATAATATTAAGTATAATACACGATAAATAATAATGAGTACGATATGATCACATTGAATTGGATTACTATACTTAACTATGTTCTAAAAATCTTCATAAAAACTTAAACACCTGTCTTGACATAATATTAGCTAAGACACAATACTTGTCATTCTACATAAAATAAAACTTTCATAGCAACTCATCAATAAAACAATTATACTCCTTCTCTAAAACTATATTTGTTGTAATTAAAATGG
Source organism: Aphis gossypii (assembly GCF_020184175.1). Lineage (NCBI taxonomy): Eukaryota > Metazoa > Arthropoda > Insecta > Hemiptera > Aphididae > Aphis > Aphis gossypii. The sequence continues at coordinate 41,750,994 of NC_065532.1, forward strand.
TACGAATAGTACACTAGTACAGCTGATAATATTAAGAGGATGGGAGGATGTCTGTGTTCTTTATCATTGTCTCGAAATATAATTATATTTTGTCACGTGAACGGAAATACTTAATATGATTTATTTTTAGTTATAATTTTTTTACCTAATTTGTGTTATAGTCGTCTTAACTGTAATTGAATATTATGTTGTAAAAAAAAATTTGTTACGTATAAATATTAAAATAAGTAGGTAGTTGCATAGATAATTTTAAAGTTGATGAATAATAAAAAAAAATGTACTTATGTAATAAAAAAGTTAAAATAAAAACTGCATTTAATCGTTCAAAAAGTAAATGAATTCAAAATTAGAATTATTCAAATTAATTTGTGAAATTTTAGTAAAATTATTTTAAAATTATAGAATTTGTTTCACGATTGTGTGCCATACTATAATGGTACACCTAAGAAACCTTATAAATGGAAAAAGTTATAATGCACTTTAGGCCCAGTATTATTGATTTCTATTACTGGTCGATATTTATTATAACAATATTTTATTATTATTACTATAACAGTTTTAACAAACGCATGAGTATGACGTATAAATAATAAAACTCTATAAAAATAAAAATCATAATAATAAACTTTTTATGAACAATAACAGAAAAATCAATCACATGATAAAAATTTTACCATAAAAAAAAAGAAAAATTTCTAAACATACAATTTTAAGCCAAAATTTAGTTCAGTGCAAAAAAAAGCCATTAAATATGCAGATACAACCATTGGGTTGACGTTTCACCCTACACATTCACTCGTATTCGAAGTCAAGGACGTTTGTTTTTTAAATAGAACAGACAGAAAATGTGCTTTAATTCGTAACACAAGATAAATTTACACCTAAATTTCTTGTCCAAAATTATACAATGATTTAATTTTAAAATTATACTAATTTTATTATGGAATGTTAGTTATATTTATACATAGAGTAAAAATATATAATATTAGTAATAATGCGTAATCTTATTTTTCACCATCATGATATATTAACTATAAGTATAAAATAAAATAAATAATTCAATAAGAATGGAATTTCAAACTGAAACTGAAATATACTTCTAGTCTTTAAAATATAAGAATGATATGTGATAAGCGTATACATTCCTTTTATATTAGTGTTATGCATTTGTTCATACTCGTTATTATAAATCCACTAATCGAGATCGAAAAACTATATCAAATTATAAACCCTTTATAGGAAATCTATAAGCTTAGTGGATAACAAACTAAAAAATAACAAAAAAATCAAATAGGTGCCATAAACTTAATTCTTCTGAGTTTTTAAAATATTATATTGGTAATTAATTATAAAATTTTTATTTTTTATAGATAAGAAACCACGGAGCAACTGAAAACACGAGGTAAAATGGAACATTTGACAATGATATTAACCGTATTATAACACATTCTATCTTATGGAATGATGCTTACATTTTATTCTTGGTAATTAATAAGTATTAAGTTATTTTGTTTCTTTTTTAATCGAACACGAATATGTTATATCGAGTTATATGTGTCTTATTTTGTTTTTCCAATTATTTATAAAAGTTTTATAACGGATTATTATAAATACATTTCTTATTTTTGTTAAAACTAAGTTGAAATAAACTAGTTAAAACAAATAATTTGCATCAAATAATATTAATGTACCTATCATTGATCGCCTCGTTATCAGTAAGCATGGTTATTTATAAGTGTTTACCTAGGTATACCTTTTTTAGATAAAAAAAAAAAAAATTGATGACATTCAATTATTTTTAATCGTGAATAAGAATACTGTCATACTTTTAAATTACTTTTAAAAGTTTATAATTATTCTTTTTAGAATAATTTCAACAAAATGTTGAAACTTATTTATAATTATAATTGCTAAGTCACACTTAACTTTTTAGTGTAATAATAACTTTGGCTTAAAATAAATTATTATTTAGTTCTTACTTTAGGTTTGACTGGTTAAAGGTGAACTTAAATAAAACCAACGGCGATTACGGCGAAATGGACGACGTGAAGAAAATAACACAAACAATAATTATTGTACTACTAAGTATTAACCCGTCAGGCAGTCACTGTTAAACTGCATAAAAAGAAATGACGCTGATTTTCCGTCACCGTTACCGCGTGAATACGCGGGCTGGTCTATAATAACCTTGAGACGACTACACCACAGTAATAATTGACCTTATTGTTATAAAAATAAGATTGTTAATAATAATATTAAAACCATATTAAAGGCGGAAGGACGAGCTTTAATTAAACACAATATCCATATGTATTAATCTTTCATTTTTATTCCCGTTTTTCCTTTTTTTTTTTTTTTGTGATCATACTTAAATCTGAGCACAATCTAATTTCGTCCACTATAGTATAATAATATGTGGAGGGTGTTAAATCGTCATAATATGTGTATATTTTGAGAAAGAGTAGAAATCATTAAAAAAAATGTACTGCCTAATAATATAAAAATATTTAGTACATATAGGGTCTTCTAAATTTGGCGAGATAAAAACCGTGTGGATTACCTGTTAGTTACACACGATACACATCATTTTTGTCACTCGAAATTTGGAAGACCCTGTATAACAAAATTATTTTAATATTTAACGGGCAGACGCCCAGATACATCAAGTATATATATTACATAAAAGATATAACAGTTATATAATAATTTTAAATATTTTACATATATTTTTTTACTTAAATCTGATACTTTATAAGTACTTAAAGCAGTATTTCTCAATATTCAGCAAATACTTAATGTTAAAAAATATATGATTGTATTATATTATTTAATTAGATGAATGAGAACTAATGGCAATGCAAATATAATAAATTTAAATAGATCCACCGTACACAAAAATATTATATAATATACTTAGTTGAATTTAATACTCAGTAAATTATTAATAAATATGTATATATATTTTAATTGTAAAACTTTGCACAAATATACTAATATTTACCAATAATAAATGTTTGTGTTTAATATTTTCCATGTTCTGGTTTATCAATATTTGATGAAAAGCCATTTTACGTAATATCGTGTAATTGTTTTCGTGATTACATATTCATTACCGTGAGCTATTTACTATAATAATATTACATTATATTGCTCTAGTTATATACATAATATAATAATATTATACTATTTAGTAGGTACGGCTGCGTGTGTCGTTTAACTCATGCGCATGGCGCATCCATTTATATTTTGTATTACAGACACTGATTCTCACGCAATTCGAAATGTACTTAAATAATATTAATAGGCATTCTAATACGCTATATCGTGTCATTAACCTTACGAGTGGTACCCAGTATAAAATAATAAATTTAGGTAATTTACAAGTATTATTTTTTTCTAAATAATATTAGATCAACATAATATCTTATTTTAGGTACCTAATGTTCTTGTCATTATAAATAACGTATGTACCTATTTAAGATTTTTTTTTTAATTAATGATAGTATTCGATCTTGTATATTATATAATCGAAAAATTTGAATAAAACAAAGAAGGAAATCACATTCCATATGCATATACAATAATAACTTCCTGACTTCTTTGTAAACACAAGTAATTTATGAGTCTTCAATGGAATACATACGTATGTAAATAACCTAACCGTCATAATCAATTCCATCTAAGTCAAATCGAGTTCAGATATGTTCAAAATAATATTACTTAAACAGTAAAACGGTAACTACTAAATACTAACCTTCACGTTGAAAGAACACAAGATAAATACTTGCGATAAATTATACCTGATGTACATAATATTTCATGAAGTGGTGTGATGATATACAAGTATGACGCGTCTATACATTAATAATTATGAACATTATTGGCGGTTATAATTAACTATGTATTGTATTATTAATTCAAATTTCAATAGCGACAATAAAATAGTAAATTACAAATAATGATACGAATCAAGAAGTGAATCAAAAAATAATAACCATATGAAAATAGGTAAAATGGTATTGGTAAATTTATTTGCATATATGATGTAAGTACAAAGTGAAAACCACAAAATTGCTAAAAGATACTATACATAAGAACATAAAGGTATTATTTATAATATGTAGCTACTTATTCGCATGAAAGCCAGTTAAAACTGTTCTTGTATGATCACAATCAGTCCCCATTTAACAACTTTACAAACACGATTGAAAATACCTATCTTTCGATTTAGATTACTACACTAATTAAAAATATTACCTTGAGGTTTTTTTTAATTTTTAAATTTTTAAAAAAAATTACATTTATCATATTATCTTTGCTTTTTATACTATATAGTGTAACTGCAGTTAAAATTCAGATGACTGATCAATACAATGGCATAATAAATACGTCATTGTTAACTTTAAAGTATTTATTAGGTATATTTGTTTCTAAAATAAATAATGTTAAAAGATTAGAAACTCAACAAATAGTTTATTAGACGCTTGATTTATTATAAAATATCAACCTAAATAAAACATTATAAAAACGTCAAAGTATCATCGATTCAAAAAAAATATTAACCGATGATTCATAATATAAGTTAGCACATTGATATATGCATTGATAACAATATTGTTGTGAATGTTTTCACACAATTTTAAGACGATAAGACTTGATATTTTTATATGAAGTTTGACAGATTTTGTTGTCAATACTTCATTGCTCAACTTTCGTAACAATAATACTTGTGTTATTTTAAATAATTACACATCAGTTTATGATGCAACGATTTATAAACAATAACATCACATGCTATACATAGAAACAATATTTATTATACATCATAGTCCATATGACTATATATATGTAATATACCCAATAAGATAAATAAATGAATAAATAATAATAAAATTACTCTTTATACAAGTTATATCTATATGTAGGGATATGCAAAAAAATACCCCAACAATTATCTTTCAATCATATTTTAAAATATAGATATTAACTAATAACTATAGTAAAAAAAAATAGATAACAACCGATCCAATATTTAATATTTTGTTTTATAAGTTCAATAATAGAATAATATTGCAGGTTAGATTTTTTTAGGATTCGTTAAGTTTTAACGATAATAAACCTACACTCTTATTGGAAAACTATTTATTTTAGTAAAAAATGTATTGATTACCCCCTAACCTAGAAGTTTGGAAACTTAACAGTTCACATTAAATTTAAAAAATTAACAAACTACATAATTACTAATTAATGACTATAGTGTTTTATTATATTAAATTTAAATGTAACAATTATTGATTCATCACAATAAAATAGATCATATTTTTAATTTATTGTTTAAATTGTATTTTATATTTGATATTTTTACAGCCTGTTGAAGTAATTTATCACACCCATAAAATAAATGTTGTCTTCGTCTTACAAATGCACAATATAGTAAATTTGAGTCGGCAAAATTAATTTTGTTTTGTTAGTTTTCATATTAGAGTGAATTGACCTATTATAAAATTAAAAGATATACCTACTTATAAATATTACATCTGTGTTTGTAAGACGATGACAACTACACATGCGGGTAAGACGTCATCTAACTTAAAATTAAAAAAACAAATAATTATAATTGAAGTCGAGAGAAAAGCAATATTATAATAGGTATCTTCCATAAGTAAACAAGTAAATAATTTTTTTCTCCTTCAAGTGTTATAAATAATACTCGTTTAAATAGTACTCGTTGTGTGTTTAAATAATTATAGTATTAATATCAAAATTAAAAAAACAAATGAATTAATAACGTAATACAATGACTATTTAAATGAAAATTATATCACTATTATTACTGATTACCTTTAAATCATAAAGCATGATTTCGAATCCTTCAAGATCTAATGTCATACAAATATTAAACTTGATAAGACATTTTGAATTTCAAATTCATTAAATTATTATTTATAATATATTATAATAATAATTGTAAATCGGTTTAAATAGGTACTTAAAATGTTATAAACAAACAAAAAAAAATGTAACAAACAATAGGTATTTACTTTTAAATAACCAAATTTTATAATTTAGTACGATATTGTTCATGCATTCATGGCGTCTATAAATAATAATTCAATAACATCTATAACGACTAATGACTATAACAATGATCGTATTTCAATGAATGTTATTAATATTTTAATTATTAGGTATATAATAGGTACATAATATTATAATATGTAACATTAGGATAATTGATTGTTGTAAATCAATGTTTAAAATTCACTAATTAATATTAGTTTATATTATTTTACACGTGACAAACAATATTGAAGAATGTAATATAATATACTTTCACAATTATTATTTATTACTTATGGTTATTCAATTTTGCATTATAAATATAATATTATTATTTATTACCTTGTTCGATAGTTTCGTGTGGTTTCAAACGTCCCTTACCAAAACACATTTTTAACGTCTTCATTCCCCAAGTATTTCTGTGCTTATTTCGAATTGAACACGGTGCATCACGATACATTTTCATGAAAAAATATGCTATTATAATTTGTATTTATTCTCAACTGCACAATAACACACGTAGTAGGATCATATGTGTAAATAATATCTCAAAGAAAAAAAAACTTTGTAAAAAATTACAAAAGAAAAAAAGAACGTACATGCGTTTTAAAGCCGGTTAGGTTAAGTTTTTATATTAGTTTTAGCTAAACGTTGTAATGACAAACCGGTGCGATTCACTATTCCCATCGCGTTGACTGTACGATCCACATTTCACGTACCCACCTATCTACCCAACAAATTTAACCAGTCTGTAAATTAGCGATAAGATAACTAAACAAGAAGATTAATGAAATTACCCAGATTATTTAGGTTTTTATTCAGGAGTTAAAAATAAGTTTTAATAGAAAACAAATGTGTTGGATACTTTATAAAAGTTTATAACGTTATAGTATAATTATTATAATGTATATAAAATATTGTGGTAATAATATATAATATATTGTAATATGTCCAATTTATTAATATTTTAATACTTAATTTGAGTAAAATATTTATTTTTTCAAATATAAATTTGTTTATTTTACTTCAACTGAACTGTGGCAAAATGTATAACATTCAATTTTAAAATTTATTTGGTAATATACTGATCGGTGGGTAACTGGATTGGTTTTTAGTTGTATTATTAAATTTAAAAGCAAAAATAAACCATTATGTTTGGTCGTTTGGAAAAAAGATTCGAAAAAGATTTTTAATTAACTAATTAGAACAATTCAAAACTTTGGTTTTAACAGATTTATAGAAATAAAATATATAATTTGAAAACCAATAATACTAAGAAAATAAAATAAAATTAATACAATATCAATTATTCATTTTATTAACAAAATATATACACAATAAATATATATATATATATTATTTATTTATATTTAGGTTTAATTATTGTATAGTGAACAGTAACTAACGAGCAATTAGCTCTCTTAATTTACCATTGTACAACCACGAGATTAAAGAATTATAAAAGCGAATAAAATAAACTTGAATACATAAATTAATAATCATATACTTTGCCTTATCCAATGCTATGCAAAAGGTATACATTATAAGTCACAGATGGTAATTTAAACCAATTATATAGTACACAACAGGAATAAAAATTAGTATACATTTAATGTATGTACCAGTAAAAAAGAAAACAAAAGCAATTGTATGGTGTCTATACAATATTATTTAAAAAGATATTGTAAATTAGTTCTCATACTAAAATAAAATTAATTGCGTAGCAACTAGCAATATAAAAACATTTTATTATCATTAAAATAAAAAAACTTAAATGTTTATAAATAAAAACAGCTAAAAAAAAGTCAAAATATATTATTAACATTTACTTATTAAAATAATACATTATATTTATATGATATTAAATTATTATTATTATTATTAATTTTTCAAATCAATACGTCTTTACCGTAAAACAGTGTGAATAGATTCTTGGAATAAGTATTATCTATAAATAATCTATATATTTTGAAATTTTTATTGTGTATAGTAAAATTTATTAAATATTATGTAAAAGTTTTAAGTCTCCAAAAATAATATTTACTAGCAATTAGCAATTGTTTACCCCCATCCCTCATCAAAATGTACCAACTAAATTCACTTTTTCACAAGATAAGATGAAGTTGAAAATCTATAAGCTTTATTACTACTCCAAAAGATGCTGACATAAAAAAATAAAGGAGCACATGTCATCATTGTGAATTTAATACATTTAATATTGATCCACTCAAAATCCAAAATTAATATTTTGAATTTTCACTAAAGCGGAGAATTCGTGTCGATTCTAAAGAGAGACTTGAAATTCTGGACTGTATAGTGTCTTATTATGGATACTGTGTTACGTATAAATCATTATAATATAGCGTTCGTATAAAGGGCTTAAGGCAGCGTTTAAAAATTAGAATGACAAACGAAAATCGCACTCGAAGGGTAGACCTTACCTAAATACATATTATAGTATGTATGGGGGAAACATATTTAAGCCTAATGCGCTGTGTTTATCTTTAACCGGCGGCAGTCGGCGGTGTTGTTGTTTTTCCAGCCCCTTGTTTTCCGCGGGATCAGATCGCGGATTTGGGAGGGATGGTTGTTGTGCGATATACTTTATATAGCTGTGCGCGTGTGTATATGATAAAAAAAAACGACACCGGCAGAGAGGGGTGGGCGTCCAAAATAAGACGGAAATATCGTGAGTCATCGAACGCCGTGCCGACGGCCTGCCGGTCTGCGTATTAATAGAGAACGAGCGCGCAGGGACCTCCCACACACATACATGCATATACGCAAGACACGGTGCGACGTGCACATAAATGGACCTCTTCCGGCCGGTCCCTCGGTGACAAAAACAAAAGGTTTTTACAGCTGGACAGCAATGTTTTCCACTTCTCTGTTTAGATCCCTATTCACACGCCCCATTTTATTATTTTAACAATATACGATCACCGTACTTATTATAATGTATTTAAGCGTGATTAATTCACATAATATATATAAAGCGCTTGGAAGCTGTTGTCCTAAAAATTACGTTCTTAGTCTAAAAACACAAAAAATGTCATAATAATTTAATATAAATTCCCTTAAAAACTATTAAATGATCTAGAAACTTTATAGAATTTATTTTTACATTTTTAAAATAATTATTTGTTTATTTATTTATTTTTTAAATTAATCATTGCAACTTTTAAACGTTCATAATATGCGAAGACAGTTATAGGGCAAGTTAACAATCATTAACAATCTAAGAGGAAACTTTTGAAACCTAATAACTAATAAGTGAGATATGTAACTACTAGCTATAGGTATAATGAGTTTTGATTAAGCAGTCATTTAGAAAACGATAGATACATAATATAATTGACATTTTAAATGTTTATTATTTTCTAAAAAACATATGCTTTTAAATAAATATAATGAAATATAAATTATAATTTAGTACAAAATAACAATTAAACAGATACTGTATATACTATACTGAATACTAAGTACAGCATACATGTTATAGGTACGTAATAAAATATACCTATCTATGTATGACGAAATGGCTCAGATACCTACTTACTTCGGGTTATTTAGGAAAATAAAAATTAGATCATAAGATTCATAAAGCAATTGATGGAATATCCACACGCGTTATGATAACTGAGTCACCCATATTATTCTAGTATATTTTATGTATGCTTACAATTAAACGCATATTTAAAAAGTTTCGAAAAAAAATAATATATTGTGGGAAATTAAATGTAGATTAATATCATGCTTTACAGTCTTAGGCAACATAATGAGTTTTTTAATACAAAAAATGTGAACCAAAATGATGTACCAAGATAAAAAAATTTTATAATAATATATAAAATATTTGTTACAAATAGACAAATAAACATCCAATAGTAGTATTGCAACGTCTATATATAATAATATGTATAGTTATTAGTTATGTATAGTTATAGACTTATAAGTTATAATACACAGTTTGTTGGTCTGTTGGGTGTAATTATTTAGTTTGTTCAGTTTGTCGATGTGTCACTCTCATTGTTTTATTTTAATAAATTCCGAGAATAGAACATTCGTTATTGGTTATAATTAAGTAGGTATTTAGACATTATGCGTATGTAAACGTTAATTGTATCGTTATTAAGTTATTCTTGTAACGTGTTATAAATTATAAGTTAGACTAATACTTTTTTCTCAGTTAAATCAACGACGTTTCGGAAACTGATTGCGCATTACTTCCACAAGTTAGACTAATGCTTAAAAATTATAATTACAACTTAAATAAAATATTATTTTATAAATATCTTTAAAAGAATTATTTAATGTTTGATTACACGATCTTAATTAGACTCAATTACGTGTTTAACGATTTCCGAACCTTTGCAATCAAAAAGTTTCATTTAAAATACAAACACATCGTCATGAAACTAATTCGTTTAAAGTGCCTTGAAATTAAAAAATATTGAAGTATTTCTTTGTATTTTATATATTTTTGAACAATATTTATAACTTTATAAGTAATCACTTTTGGGTATATCTACATGAATACAAGCATAGATTATACGTCATGTATTGAATTCTATTAATCTTTTAAAAAAATTTTCTGAAACGAATCGAGGGAGACACGAATTTGCACTTAACACCACCCCGACTCTTATTTGTATTTTATTGAATCCTTGGACAAAAAACTACCATGACTTATGAGCGATATTACATCTCAATGGTTTTTAATTTTTAAAGGGAACCTTTTGAAATTTGATTTGATGCTAATGAATAATGAGTTATGGGTCGTATTAAAGTGTATCACATATTATTATGGTTATTGTCTATTTATTATTTTCTTCCATACATAATCTATGTTTAAAATGTTTAAATTTTTAGTAGAATAATATTTTTTTATCGCGTATACATGAATTCCACAATATTCTATAATAACATTTTAGAACTACTTAAGAGTTTTTGATTTGGTTCAGTTAAGTTAAGAAGTTAAAACTAAACTTTTACTAAAATTTAGGTATAGGTACGTATCCATAACTAATTAATACTATATTTATCTTCCTCAAATCCTCAATGTTGTCACAAACTTTAAAAAGGTTAAATATTCATCTATTGGCTACATCGCATAACTTAACATATAAATATGTATCTTATGTATATATACTCTTATAGTCTTATCAACTTCCATGCATTACATGACGACTACACATGTCTTAACATACTATAGTGACATGTGGCCAGGGAAAGCTAAATAAGCAGTACATACTCGGCCAAAAAGGAAGAAATAAAAAGTTTAACATGTATTATGTTAAATGATAATGCTATTTATACATTAAAATGACGACTATTTATTAATTTTTATTGAATATTCGATTTATCAGGTTTCTTCAGAAGAAATTAAATTACCTAATTTTTTTTGTATAGGCAATTTCTTTACAGAAGCGTTCGTATTTTAGATTGCCTGTCCCGTATCGTCATTGTAAGAATAATCGGTTTTGGTAAAGGAGATATTCACGTTATTATATTATGGCGATTATAAGCTCTGTGCCGGACGCTTATCGATATTTTTAAATATGTAATTCCAATATTTTGCCGTTGCATATCGGATTATTTTTATTATCAATACACTTTTGTTATACTACACCGGTAAATATTGACAAATGACAATATTACTTTGTGGTCAACCGAAACTTCTAGACGAATGGATTTTATCTTTAAATAAACTTTAGATTGTAATTTTTATCAATAAAATACCATTTTCTAAGTTTTGACTTGAAATTTTATTTTAACGCTTATTCAATATTAAATATCACTACACGCCACTATTAAAATATACTATTATTACGAATATTTTATTAAATTGTCATGAAAATGCATTAACTATGCAGTTATAGGTCATATAATTAAGTGAAACTATTTAATTTGAGTATGATTATACTAAGTATATAATTGAGTACAAATAACACTTTTTGTTTTTTATAATAAATTAAACTTAAATAGGTACCAATGAACTCGGTTTATACATTGATAATAATTAATTTGATTTTAATGAAATGGACTAAAAAGGGCATTAAACTTAGATATTTTAGGAGGCGGTTCGAGTAATATTATAATGTCTTATTATAGCAAAGACAAATTTCATTGGCACTAGTGTCCCTGTTATACATATTACAAGTATCAAAATAAAAACAGTTATCGGAAGTCAACAAAATAATATAACAAGCGCTCAATCATGCTTATCACGTGTGGTCTGCACTTTTAATTCGAATTTTCCTTCTATACATAATACACTAGGCGTATAATATTATCTATTATATTGTAATATTTCTATCTCCGGTGAAGTGTGCGCAGACTCGTATTATAAATTATAATATAAAGTGCGCAATACACGCAGAAAATTGTACCTATATATCGTCTGTGTGTTTATCTGCGGTCGGATAAAACATAAAAGTGACACGACAGCTTTTTATCGCAAATCGTTCTTTGTGTACACCGGCGGCGGTGGTGTTGAATACACGCGCACGTGCCAGTTTGTCTGCACGTGTAAGCTCTTCGCCGCCAGGCGACAAATAATGCGAGCCAACCGATGATAATGAGTCATCCTGCAAACTCCTGGGTGTGTGTAAATAGGGAGGTTCGACTTTTAAAAATATCCTCAGCGCATGTGGCGAGTAGAATAAAATATAATTGTGTGTAAGTATATAATATATATATATTTATAACATCCGAGCTAGGTTTAAATGAAACGTGTCTATAATAATGAATAATGATTTCTATTATTAATATGTTATTATTTCGAATACGATTGAACAATTTGCTCCACATGTCGGTGTCTATAATCTATTTTTTGACTGCAAGTCTGCAATTCTATGTTTGAAATAAATCGGATACTGTTACGATAAAAAAAATAAATCGGAACAGTGCAGCAATGTTAGCCAAAAAAATTTATCAAATTTCCAATACATTCTAGCTTAACATTTACAAAGGAGTTAAAAGTTAATTCGTTTTTTTAGTAACTAAGTAATTAAGTAATTAAGCAATTTAAAATTGTTTTTTTTTTTTAATAACTAAACGATTTTGTTAAAAATTGATCCTATACTATTCCTTCTTACTATACACACGAGTATAATATAATAATATTATATTGTATAACGTGCTAAAATGTAATTATGTATATAATATAAATTATATTATATTTTAACTTTACAAAGGAGTATCTACACTATATTTGCTAGATATATATGTATATTAAAAGTATGATATGGATTTTCAAGGGAATTCTAAAACTAGGTAACGCGCGAATGTTGTTAATAATGATAATATTTAGAAGCTGTTGGTACTGAATGATAAGTTAACTCACGTCCTCAAAAAAATATATATTGCAGTCACTTAAAAAATCTCAGAGGCAATTGCCTTTGAAATTACTCTTCACCACGCCACTACTGCAGTGATTATTAAAAATATAGTACCATAGTATAGAAACGTTCTAACAAAAAGTATTCTCGAATATCTTAGAATTTAGATAATATTTAACATTGATTAATTTTATAACTAACGTTACTCGAACTTTCTCAAATACCTATCAAGTAAAGGTTAGTTACCACACTCCTACACACATACAAAGGTTGTCAAACTAAGTTAAAATTGATTGTTATTTACTTTTTAACTTATCTAGTTAGTAAAGTTAATTTTCTAATTAACTTAATCACTTATAATTAGATTAATATTGTTTATCATTGTAATAACTTAGTTTTTTTCTATTGGTTTAAAAAATAATAAGTTAGTACCTATACTGAGTTTAAAATTTAAATTATGTTCATACAAATCTGTAACCATGTTTAAATAAAAAAAAATTAATAATAAATTATTTTGTTTTATACTTTTTTCAGTATTAAATTTAAATTGTTTAAATTAAATATATTGTTAAATGGTAACCATACTTAAAGTTTTGAATTATGAATTGACTTTTCTAACAATTAATAATTTTTTTCTTCAACTTACTCACAATTACAGGTGTATTATGGACAACATTTGAAATTGGGAAAATCTCAAAAATGACCGAATAAAACACTTGGTGCTCACGACGGATGTTCAGATAAAATTTAAAATTATATCATTCATTGGAAAAAAATTAAATTTAAATATGATAAAATAATCATAGATAATTAACAAATTTACGTTAATTTTAATTAAGTATAATTATTAGTATGTATTGTGTATTTATATAGTAGTGTATTACTGTATTAGTGTATTGTCAAATAAGCTATCTAAACTCAAAATAAAACTAAAATAAGTTATTTTTATAAAAATTTGATTTTTGGTACATTTTTCTGTTTTACTTGTATTTTTACATTTAAAAATCAAAAAAATTACTGGAAATTTCCCCTCCCATAAAATATCAATTTGTTACCAAAACTACTAATTCAATGTCAAAGACTAAAGAAAATTCTTCTCTAAACCGTGATGAAAAACACATCATTAAAAAATTAATACATTACTAGGACTGCTTAAAACCTAATACGCAAAAAAATTGATATCGAGATTATTATAAATCAAATTTTACTATACGATATTACAATTTACAAAGTTAGTATTAAAGTTAGATGATTGATATTTTTTTTAAAAGTTATTGAAAAAAAATTTAAATCAAAAACAATCTATTTAAAAGTCAAACGATTCTTTTAATATAAATAAAAAAAAAATATATTTAAAATATTAATATTTTAATATTATTATATTATTTAATATTTTAGAAATATTTTCGTTTACATAAACAATAATAAAAAAATGTGTTGTTAATTATTAATTTAAATAAATATGTATAAAATGGAAATATACTTATAATATAGTCACTAAAGTTTGTCCGAAACTAAATATATCACAACGAATTTTGCTGAAGTATATACATTATATCGCGTTTGTCCGGATATTTTCAAGGTTAACCAGTAACGCTTTTATTATATAAACAAGAATATTAGATATTTATTTATTTGATAATTTTAAATTTTAAAATGTATAACATAATACATTATAATTATAATCTAAGTCTCTAAGAAGTTAACATATTTTATTTGTTATGAAAATTTCATCCAGACTGAGCATTATTATTATTTTTTTTAAGTCCGTTAAAATATATTGTTCAAGCATTTAAAAGTCCTTTAATATTATGTAGCAAATCATATGCTAGTATCTAGTGATTCTAGTGTAATCATTGTGACTTTTGTAGATTATTGAGCACTTATTTTTTTATTAATTTTATTTTATTTTTTTTTTGCACCATCTCCCCGTTATACTTTACTGCTTGTCCATTAATCATATATACGTTTCTGTGGTTGATTTTTGTAATTTAAAAGCTGTACATTTTTTTACGAGCACCATATCTTTCTTTATGTATAGCTCGGGGGTCATAATTCTATTATGAAGTCATCCACCCTTTCTATACGATGGTGCCATAGTTTGATAAGGGTGAATAATCCCGTGAAGCAAGGCATATGACTAATGGGCTATGTTAACACCCACGAAACCCCAACAACTGAGCCCTAATTTTTAAACACTCCATTAATATGGCCGAACTGTATATAGCGTGCATATCTCTTACCACCGGGAATCATCCCTGGAGAATTGAACCATTTATTTCAGATATGAATACCGGATTTGTTTGCATGGACTATAATCTGGACATTTAAATGTAGATTTATGCATATTCAAAATACGCCGTCACAATTATATAGGTATACTAATTCTTTACAGTATTTTAAGCTTAGATAGTTATTCGATTTGACTATATAATATATATATGTATTATATTTCTTTATTATTTTATAATTGAATATTTAGTTTCAATTTAAAATTATAATTGCATCCATACAATATTATTGTGCATTATACCAAATAATAGTTTATTGTATTTATTATTCATATTATTATTATTTTATTGTATACTAATCCCATAATCGTGTTTTATGTTTTATAGGTATCTGCCTATATAAATATGATATCACCACACTTAACAAATTGTTTTATTATTTTTGAAACCACATTAGGAAGTCCGTGGGCTACCATGGATACAGGGGTTTTCAATAAAAAATATAAAACTCATATTGGACAGTGTCAAAAAAAAACAGAGAAACACAATCTATACATCAATAAAATAATTATCTATAATCACATGTAAAAGTTAAATTGTGTAATTTAAATCCCTCCGTATATTATCAATATAATGTTGATCCATATTGAATTTAAAGTAGCATTAAGCATACAGATGTAAAATCGTTAAAAATAGATATTCAAAATGTAATAATAAATTATAAAATAAAAAATAAATAGTAACAATTAATCTCATTTAAATCAGTACTATAGTAGGGACTGACTAGTATTTGCATAAATATAAATAAGTAAATAACTATATAATGTAATCACAACACAAAATAAATGTGACCTGTTAAGGTTAGCTATAAGTCATATTTTAAGTTTAAACCTTCACACACATGAATACTACTTATCTATCGGCAAACATACATATAGTATGTTATTTCTTATATTATTAACTATTATTAAAAACTTGTTTACTAAAAACAAAAAAGTAATGAAGACTGAGCATAATTAAATTAATTTTAAATAATTTCATTATGCTAAAAATAAACTATAGAGAATTTACTACAGTTTCATTGAAACTCTAATTACTGATCCATAATTCTGAATAACTAGATTTGGGGAATGACAAACAATTCATAGAAACACTGGCCTTCGAATAGTTTTTACGCAGGAATATTATACTAGATAATTAGGATAATTATTATCCTAAAACATAATTTCAAATGTATAATAACTTAACAAATTGGACAAATTAAAATATTTGCAACAGTATTGATTACAATAAAATTACAGGTCCAAAAATATGTACACACTACACACGCGATCAGTTTGTCTATAAATATGTAGGTTGTTCCGAAATTTCGTACAGTTACTTACAAGTTTTTTGTACGTTATTTACGAAAATGGCATACAATATACACATATCTGGACCAAAAATGATTATGCATAACAAAACTTTAGCAGAAATGTTTATAAATCAATTGAATAACAACGAGGGTCTTTTCGGAGTAAGATATTTGATGTTGTATGATGATTACGGACATACATGCGCAGTTCTTTACATTTTTTAAATTATAATATACCTTTCATGTACTTTAATATTTATGTTTATCGTGTATACAGATCGACTGTTCGACTGGTAAAGAGTACGGTTATCAAAAATTGAAAAAAGACGTTTTAGCAGTGACTACTGCATTTAAAAAATATGAACTTGGACATGGAGACGTCGTAATGATGACAGATTATGGTTCGTACGAAGGACAAGTAGTTATGTTAGCTGGAATTTTGATGGGAACCACTATAGCTGCATTGGATCCCAATTTAAAAAAAAGTAATAGTAATGATATTATTTGATTTCGAACAATAATATCGCTTGATTTATTTTGTTTTATTTATTATTAACAATGTTTTTAGGTGTCTTGATAGAGCTCATTAATGAGTCCAAGCCAAACGTATTATTTTGTAATACGTTTAGTATAAATATAATGACAGATATTTTAAATAATATCACAAGTCAACCGATATTGAAGATTTCTACTATAGTTTGTGATGGTTTTACTACCTATTCAAGTATAGTGGTTGCGGTGGAAGACAATTTGTTTATTCGTCCGATAAAATCAAAAAACCCAGTTGGCCCATGTGCTATTGTATATTCGAGTGGTACTACAGGAACTCCGAAAGGAATTTATTTGTCGGATAACGCTTTGAAATCAGCTTTAATATCGTTCAAGCAGTGAGTACATAAATAACTAATTAATAAATTGATCAATCAGTTCATGGATTTAAAAGTTAGGGAATTTAGTTTAATTTTTTAATGACATAAAATGTTTTAAGATCGTTGATGGAAGAACCTATTGAAAACAAATTTATGATGACTTCACCTATATTTTGGTACACGGGAATGTTATTAATGATGCTCAGTGTTCATTTTGGCAAACCAAGATTATTCTTCTCGACAAATCCGACCACTGAACAAATACTTTGTTCAATAGACAAATTTAAAGTAAACAATAAACTCATTTATTATTTATTACTTGAAATTTTTTACTAGGTAAACGATAAATATTCACTCACTGATTATAATTATAAGTTTAAATATTGTATGTGTAAAATTAGATTAGATAACTGTAAATGAAGTACATAATATATATAATATATATGTTACCTAAAAAGATGGTATTTAGTTAATGTTGACAATGACTAGTCAATAACGATAATCCCTAATTTAGTAAGTAATTAACGTCAATATCTAGTCATTGATGATAATTCCTAATAAAAAAAAGGCATTGGTGATAAGTAATAATATTAAAAGTTAAGTTAAAAAATAATACTTATTGCTTATTATCATAAACTTAATACCTACCTATGGGCTATGTTTCATAATCAGATCGATCACCGATAAAGCGGTGTTGATATTTGTTTTGATACGGATTTATAACATTGTTTAATATAATACAGAAATGTTTATAAAACTACGAAAGATCCAACATTGCCTATCCTTTAGAGTCATTGTCGACAAGAACTAGGATATCACGACAATTCCTGAATTATCATATTTTCCGGTAACATTTATATACAATATACATGCATAATATAGTATATCATATACGATATAATTAACGTAAGTTTATGTATTATAGCCAACATTTTTGATGACTGGTGTAGCTGCAATCAATAAAATGATGTTTTGTCAGATAACAAATGGTCACAAATATAATATACAAAGTTTAATGACATGCGTGGTTGGTGGGTCTCCGATGCGAGCTGATTTACAAAAGACAATAGTAAACAATTTACTGCAGGGAAGGATACCGATTAAACAAGGGTACGGTGCTTCTGAACAAGGTATTATAGCCGTTTGGTCTATGGATTCAGATATAAGTACCGTCAAAGACGGATCTGTTGGGAGACCAGCAGCTGGTATAGAAATCAAAGTAAATAGAAAAAAATGTTTATCGTGAGTATTAATTAATAATTATATTTTAAACATTGTTTTTTTAGATTGTTAACTTGAAAACCGGCAAATGTGTTGGTCCCAATACTGAAGGCGAAATTCGTATTAAGTCGGTGTCCAACATGGAGGGATATGTCAACGATATGAAAAAAACGATTTGTTCGTACGACGAGGATGGTTGGTTCAAAAGCGGCGATGTTGGATATTACACGGACGACTGCTGTTTGTTCATTGTCGGGCGGATTAAAGAGTTGATGTTTTACAATCACAAGAGGGTACGATAAAATATTAATCGATTTTGAATTTCGTTTTAGACACTTGTGATATTCTTAGCATCACGCTTTACGCAGTTACATATATACTTAGGTACATACTATATAAAATGAATGTCCATAGATCGCACCAATTGACATAGAAACCGTTTTATTAAGTCATCCTGCGGTACTCGATGCCGGAGTGACGGGCAAAAATAGTGTTCACGGAGATTTGTTGATAGGAGTTGTCAAAGTCAAACCGGGACAAAATATCGAACCCGAAAAACTCGTATCGTATGTCAATGGTGAGATTATACAATCATGGATAATAATATGTTCCACCGCAATTTGTTTAGTTTCCCGTTGTAAAATTGTTGATAAAATATTTTTCAGATAGAGTGAATGACCACGAGAGACTACGCGGTGGTATTATATTCGTAGACGATGTGCCTAGATCTCCGGCCGGTAAATTGAAACGTGAAGAACTTCTAAATCTCATACAATAATTGTATTTACATACAATTTAGGTATTATCAATTAAAATAAAATGTAATAGGAAAAAAAATATATAACTAAACTACTTATCATTTTATGACTAATATAATATGTAGTTTGGTGAGAGTAAAAAAAAAGACGGTTCATTAAAAATTAAGCAAAGTTTAATAATGTATTAACCCAGTTAAGAAGAAAAGTGGTTTTTCCATACTTTAAAATACTTATTTATTTGTTTCCTTAGCATAATATTTTGAAATATTTATACATTTTGAAAAGAGAATAACAATTAAATTAAATTTTAAACTAAAATTATAAAAATTTTATTTCGAGATAGACTTTTGCAATTGTTTTGAATTTTAATTACATTAACGTTTTTACAAAAAGTTGTTACCAACACAAATCGAAAAAAAACTTTAAAAATTCAAAAATGGTTCTGAATAATATATTAAATTCTATCATGTCTAGAAATATTAACATTTTGTGAAAATTTCAAGTATGTAAGATTAGTCATCTTTAATTTAAGTACAACGAAAAACAAACAACCATTGATGTTTGTCAAAAATTGGTGTTGCATAAAAATATCCGATGTCCATTAAAATATTTTCTTTTTTTGGTTATTAAAATGTGAATTTTTTACTTTTGACTCTGTCCTTTTCCTAACTACTATCCTAATAGTAACTAGATCCAATTTTGGACCGAACCGTTCCAAATCACTAACTAAGTTAAATATTGAAGCATTTTTAATACACCAAACGATTATAACAGACACTTAGATACTAAAAAAAAACAACATAGTACTCATTGTAGAATCAGTTCATAACTCAATCAGAATATGAATTTATATACAAAAACCATCATTGTATAAAGCGATTCTATCCAGCGACAAAATTGTACAACCTGTAGTATGTACGTATAATTACTAATAATTAAGATTCGATAAATTAAAATCTATAGCCTAATTAGTTTTTGAAACATAATATTGTACAATAAAACAATTGTTGGATTACAAGTGATTAAGTAAACATAAAACAATAAAAAAATAAGTAAATAAATAATACTCTAACTGTTAGAGTCTAACAGTATAATTCTTGGCTCACCGATAGCACACATTTCGCTAACAATTTTTAACGTTTTTATGATTTTATTTGAAAAAAAATTTTCTTTACGAAGTTTAATAGTATGAGTTATCGTTTATTTTTATTATTGTATAATATTATTCCATGTTTATTACCAAAAACAGTTATAATTCGTTAAGAAATGTACGAAATAATTATTATGTAAACAAACCCTCATACTTCAGTCGGCGGCAATATTCCAATGACGTCAGAGAGGTACCGTTTAACGTCGCCTCTGAATTGTTACTTGTGTGTAATTGATTCGAGATATAAGCGTTGATTGCCAATAAGGGATGGTTTAAGACTTTTTAAATTATTTGTTTAAAAAAAAATAATGTACCTAATAGTAGGTATATTATAATAATGATAATGAAATAATAAAGTGACTGACGTATTATCTTATAGTATTCATTTAAATCATAGACCTTATAAGGTCTATACAACATCATTCTAGCTATTTATAAGTACCGGTCGAGAAAATTAAATTCCCTGAGATGAAATTCGCGTAATTACTAATTACCTTCCTCCTGATCGTCGGAGGATTCTCGAGGTCGTGATTCGAGAATGACCAAGTACGCCGTTAGTAAAATATATAGTAATCGTTAAATTATAATAAATTTAATAAGTAAAATGTAATATAAAAAATTATATAACTACATAAATATAGATGCGCATGCGCCTTACCTTATTGGCAGCTGTCTGAATACGCAGTTAACGTTATAAGACGGATAAAGGTTTTAAACACTCAAATTAAAATGAAGCAACACTGTTTAATTTCGATTTGAAAAAAAAAGGAAACGATCCAGTTGTCGCTCGCAATATCTGGTGTTGAGATGTCTTAGATGGTTTTAGGTACTCCTGCACTGGTTTCTTTGGCTGATGCTCATGCACTCGGCTCTTTGAAGGGTGCTCATGCACTGATGAGAGGAGACGATCTCGGTCAAGCCGGCCAGAGTCGCATCAAAGGTCTCCGTGCTACAAAGAAATTGTCTTTATCCCCGGCGACAGAGACTCTCACTGGACCATCTATTGTCTCCGGCGGCACACGAAATAGATCACATGTGTTGAGCCACATTATTAACACAACTACGTATATAGTATCCTACGTGATCAAATAATGTAAATCGTTCCTTTCATCGGTTATTTAAGACGTTTATTGGAGTTATAGGTTTTATCTGCATGCGACAACTTAACCGTTATTTATTTCACTAAATAAAAATAAGCGATTTACAATCATGATATCCGAGCATATCGTTACAGCTGCAGTTAACTCGAGTAGCCCAAGTCGTTCGGCGCGAATGCGTGATTACGTAGGTAATTAACTCCGTGCTACCGTTCGGTAACACATGGTTGTTGACTCCAGGTTAACCAGACGACCATAATTAAATAATCAGGTTATTTTAAATCCACTGATATCAATAGAGTTAACTCTACTTTGCCTACAACTCTAACGTACTCGACTCCGACCAATCATATTATCCGAACGCACACACCTCCGGTGGTACGACAACTCGGTAATGGCACAGATTACACACACTAATTTCCATTAACTACTCGCACAATGACACCGTTTAATAATAACTACCTAAATATTATTCTTTAAAACACGCTATGCACCAACCTCCTTAATTACACACACACACACGCGCGCGCGTATGTATACGCGACTTAAAATATAAGCGAAATTTCGATGATCGTCGTGAAGCTCGTTTTATATCGCTTCTGAGTACTGAAAATAGACGTGGCACATTCAACAACAACATAATATAGTAGATAATCATAAACCGTTATTATTGTCAACTAATGAAACCGATTTCAATATTAGTTCAATTTTTGTTATGAAGGGCGTAATACAAAAGTTGCATCGCTAAAAAAATACGACCAAACCGCCAGCGTTTTGTCAATGAGTGAAAATTAAATCACAGACGATAAAAAAAAAAAAAACAGATTCCCGAATCCCGATCGTGCCTATAATTTATTAATATAGTGCACAGATAATTTAATATAATATTAAGATGTAATGATATATCGTCATGCTCTCTATGATCGCAATCAAAACCGTATAAAATAAATTCTTGTGAATTTGTTTACCAATAGAG
Organism: Aphis gossypii; assembly: GCF_020184175.1. Classification (NCBI taxonomy): domain Eukaryota; kingdom Metazoa; phylum Arthropoda; class Insecta; order Hemiptera; family Aphididae; genus Aphis; species Aphis gossypii. The sequence goes on from NC_065532.1 coordinate 41,774,053, forward strand.
AGCGCTACCATGTAGTCAGATTGGCAATAAGCACTTTGAGGCCGTTTCTCGCCTATACATATTTATTGCACTCGTCACACTACCGTTATACTTTAATTATACTACCTTCGTGGCTTCGTGGTATTATAATATTCATAAATAATATTTTTATCTATACACTGATTGCACTGTTTAACAATTATTGTTCGACTCTTTGTCTTTGACGTCACATTCCTGTTCAGTAAATAACCGTTTTCTATGGTGACATTAGTGAAGACTATTATTATTACTATTCGTCACGGACGCTTTTGCGTTAATAGTACTCATAAAAGTTCCCCTTCAGATGCGTGACCGCCATACCTATCTATTTTATGTTAGGGACGACCGCTTTCTGCGCGTGACCAAACGATCCTCACAACATAATTTATGTGGGCGTGAGAATGAGAGCGATACATAATATTATATTAATCGACACAGCCTACCACTATATTGATCACAACTTACCTACTAAAAGTAAAATAAATTCCTTTAATAGCTATATATCAAACAATAAATTTAGTGAAATAAGTGGACAGACCGTCTCAACTTAAAATCGTTTGGTATAAATTGATGTTTAGATACCACCAGAATTTTTTTTTGAAACGTACTACAACGAGTTTAGCAAATCAGTATTTTGGAAGTAATGTCCTTCCAAAGTTTGGGATTTACAAGTTTTTACATATGCGCACAACGCTGTAGCCTATAGGTACTTTACAGCTGAGCACCACTTCTATAACGAATTTTTCGATTCTTTTTTTACATATTTTAATGGATTATGGATGATTGTGAAATTGTATCACAATTAATGTAAACAACAGATATGCTGGTGGTCTTAGGGGTGATTATTATTCTTATTTTACTGGTAGATAATGGATTACCTGAATTTACTTGATAAAATTGCTTGCTTAAACTAAATGTAGTTCATTATGGTTTTGCAGATCCACTGAAAAGATGTTACGGTTCAATACCTAATATTGTGGTATTATGGTATTGGACAAAAAAATTTATTACAATATAATTTACATACAATGAACAACAATATGAAAATAAAATAATTTCAAATTGCATTTGTTGTAGTTAGTAACATGTGTGATATTATTATTTACATATTAGGTACATTATACTATAAATGCATTTTATACCTCAAAAATATTTAAAATGGATAGATTAAATTGTAATGTTTATCACAAATAAAGTAATTTAATTGATTTTTATTTGATAATATTGTTAATAAAATCCAAAACACTATGTTAAAATAAACTAAGGCATAATGCATAAAAAAATTGTAAATAGATATATGTTTCCGTCTATCATATATATATTTTTAAATGTTACGTAATATTTTCATTTTATTTTATTACAAAAAAGTGCCTACGACTTGAGTCATTAAGATAAACAACATTAATGGTCATACCACACAATAAAAAACTATAATATATTATATAATAGGTACCTAATAGTAATTATGATAACTGAAAAGTATTAAATATCTATCATGAAGGACATACACTAAATTTATAAAAACTTACTCACTTTAAGATTAGTGTTAAATACACATATTATTCAAAAAATAATATCGATTAATTTGCAGCTATAATATAAAATTTTTACTTAATTATATGATGATTAGTGATTACTTTTATATGTAAACTAGAAGCATATAGAAAGAATATCAAAAAAATTGTCACTAAACAGACTTAAATGCTGTTCTATTAAGAACTATTTGTATAAGATATTGTCAAAAATACCATTCTAAGAAAAAAAATTTTTTTATACCTATAATTACAATAAAAAAAGACAAAAGTTGGTTCATTAGTTTAGATAGTTTAAACAAAATTAAAAAACTTTGTATTTCAATTACCAGTTTTAATGCAAATTTATAACAAGAACAGCTTTCCTCTATTTTTTTGAATCCGTGATTAAATGTCTTTTATAAATTTTAAAACGCGATTATCTATTTATTATAAAAAATATTAAAATAAATAATATTGATTTTATCAAGATTCAGTTATAATTTTAATTTTATACACAATTATACAATTTATTTTTCAAAAAGGGCTGAAAAACTACTAACTCAAACTGGATATTTTTAATAAATCAAAAAATGTAGCTAACATTTTGAAATATGATATAGACATAATAATAATTTATATTCTAATAAAGCTTTAAATTTATATTTAGTTTATTTAACTATTATTGGATAATTTTATTTTATTTCTATTTTCTACACATATTTTATAAAGAAATAATTGCATATTTTTAAGATTTTGTTGGGTGCCTCAAGTTTTGAGGACTGGTCATGAGATAAACATATTTTGTTTTGTGATTCTTATTTCTTATTAATGAGAGAAAATTAAATAATTATCTATTTTTTTTTATATGAACAATTTTCACCAAAACTGAATATGATTCAAGATTTTTAAGGAAGAAATTGGAGTGCTTCAAAACATATAGGTTCAAAATCAAGATTTAAGGGACCCGGTGCCGGGTTTTTAAATTTTCTGCAATTCTGTAAAATTTGAAAATCAAATTTTGTATTTTAGTTACTACTTTAATTATAATACTTTCTCACTTATTTACTACCCAATACCTATTTAAGGGGGGTTGATATGGTGTATTATATCAAAAAATGACTTCACAGGAATAATTCTCAGGCCTTGTAGAATTATCGAATTTTGGTAACTATATTTTTATTTGAAAGAAGAAGACTTCCTACAGACCACATCAAACTCCAATTTTTATTTTACTTAAAATAATAGTAAAATATAATTTATACAAAATTGCATAAAATTGTATTATTTTTGAAGACAGATTATAAAGTTTGAGATTAAAATATTTAAAAACAGAGATCAATGTGGCTTGTAGAATATTACCCTCTATTAGTTAAAAATAAAATTATAAAATTTGGTTGATTTTACAGAACAGAATCCCTATTCTCGTAGAGCAGGGGTCACCAATTAATATTTTCTGTGGGCCCCATTAAGAATTCAGAAAATTATCGAGAACCATAAAAATTCGAAGTACATAATATTTATTATAATATGCCGATTAGATTAGGTTATGTATTAAATTATCGGTTTTTTCTCTCCTTGTCTGCGGGCCAGTTAAAATTAATTCATCCGCGGGCCGCCATTTGGTAACCCCAGCCATAGAGCGTACTTTTGTGTACAAAATCCCACGGGTGCCTTAAAGAAGTTAAACTTGTAAATTCAGCAATCACTTGTATTGGACTAGGACCTTGACACTAATAAGAACATAACTGCAACCATGGTGGCACGGTAGTTAAATTTCAAATTTTTTTTCTTAAAAATATTGACGGTTTTCGAGTCTTAAGTTATAAAACAGTTTTGTTCTTTTGGCCGTACAATGATATAGTAAAAAAAGTCATTGTAATTCTTGACAATGAAATAAATAATAAATATTATTACATAACAAATGAATCAAATTATAAATTTATATTATTTTTAACGTACAAAAAATGTTTTTTTTAACAAATAATTACTTTCTTTTCTTTTTTAATTTATTCATTTTCCTATTTTCTTTTCTTATTTTAGATGCCATTTTAGGATTAGCCATTAATATATTTTTGTAACGTTTTTTAGTTGTTTGCTTGAATTCTGCATCTGCTAACAGTTCATCAACCATAGTACGTTTTCGTTCCTTATTAGTGAGACGACCAGCTTTACTTTCAAATGGTGAATCTATTACAGTACCAACCTAAAAATAAATAGCAAATACATTTTAGTAAAAGTATTTTAGAAATAAATATATTATAATATTACTTGGAAATATTTGGGATATGCTTCAGTTTCATTCTTTTTATAGAAACGTTTAGTATCTAATGCTGATCTCATGCGGATTAAGTCGAGATCATGTCGAACATCATCTGTCAATTTAGTTGCTGGTAAATTAAACCAACCTTTACCTTTGGTTTTTGCTTCTTCTTTCTAAATACAAAATATAAACCACACATGTAATTATTAAATTTAAGCAAAACAAAGTATTTTTTTATTAATAGTAAATACATTTTATCATATATAATTTGCTAGTCATTAATTGAATAATATTTAAACATTAATTTTAATACATTAGATTTTAAGATCAGGTACTAACAATAATTTGGAGCTTAATGATCTTTAAATATAAATAAAGTGAAACTGCTACAAAATATTTAATATAAGAACTAAAAAATAATAGTTTTCAGGATTTAACAGAAAAGTATTAAATAATATGATATTTATATTACAATTTTTTTAGCTTTTAGATACAGACTATTATGTTAATAGTAATTAATTACAAATAGTTTACTACTCATATTATAATGTTATAATAAAAAAATTAATAAGTTAAGAACTATAATATACTTGAATCATGAGTATAATATTGACAACCACCAGAAATATACAGTTATTAATTATAATGAACGGTACTATACGACCATACGCAATAAAAAGCTTATATACCTTTTTATTTCTTTTGATGATCTTTGAGCTCTTTTCGTTAACTGGAACCTTGTAATTTTTTTGGAAACCTGGTTTCAAAACGCTTTGACTCAGCAGTGCGTCGACAGCATCCATTGTTTTATAAAAATAACGACTATCTATCTAAATAATGAAAAAAATTGTTTTTATAAGTACTAAACAGTAAATATATAGTTAATTTTCTAGTCACATGTTGGAAAATCAGCATACTAGTAAAGTTAATTGTTATTGTATTATTGTTGTTGGATTCAAGATTGAGTGATAAGTGATAACGATAAGAAATTTCAAATACCACGGTTGATGTATAATATTATTAATATTTCATTCTTACAAAAGACCATCAAAATCATCAAATATGAATTCGATTAATTTTTGACTGTTGTTATGGACAAATTAATTCTATTTTGTACAATTTTGTTGTCATACGAAGTATGACTCAACGACATTATAATAATATATATACGACTATTTATCAATAAACATAACATTTTATTTTTCTATTACCATCCATTCAGTTGATTTGGGGACTTTAGGTTTGAGATACAAACCATCTAGGCATGTGCCGAAACCTGAAGTTAATTAAAATGTTGTTCTTCATGTACTACTAATGCGTAGAATTAATATTTCAATCACGATTTAAGGTATACCCACCGATGTGGAATAATATATTCATAGAATACTGCATGAATTAAGATATACATTGTTTTAAGTTAAAGAATTTAAGTATCTATTTAAGTATAATTAAATTATTTAAAAATTGTAACTCATTAAAAAATTTGATGTGTCTTAATATTATTCGTAGTCCGCGCCTCCGTGGGTTTATTTTAAATCGTAATTTCAATATTAATTTATATACATTTTTGTATACTATAGGGATAAAGAAGTTGTTTCCTCCATGATTGGGAATCAAAATGGTAGACCAGAGTACCACAGTCGGTGTCACAATTTTTGTATAACATACAAACCATGTATCATATTGTATGATCATCATTTCATTTTTCATAGTTTTTTTTTTAGAATTTCAGGTATAAATATTCCGATTATTCATCTTTAATTCGAATAAATTATTACTTGATGTATAATGAATAGTGAATGTTAAGACGTCAACTTTAGGAAATGTTAAACGATATTACAATTAACTACCGATCGTAATTGGTTAGGTAAATAGTAAATACTATAAAAACGATTTATTTAATAATATTATAGTTCTATATCATATTTTGATGATTATTGGAACTGTTAAAAGATCAATTATTAAGTCTACACTTCTTACGTTTGTCTTCACAATTTATTTAAATTAACTGTCAAATATTCGGTTTGATAAAAACGTAAATGTTTATATTTACAACATCAAATGTGAATAAATTTTTCAAACGGATTAGTATATACCATGAACATGATATGTTACAGTATATATTATATACTGTTACTTACGTATATTTTTAGAATTTAATAATAAATAATAATTCTTTAATAGTAATAAAGTACACAGTAATGTATTGTGGAGTTCGGGTCTCTAGTGGTGGCGAGTGGCGACCATAGAAAAATAATGATATATTAAATATTTATAAAGTGGGTATGCTTCAGCATGAAGTCTTGTCACTGACGAGCGATAGTCGATAACGCAGAACTCGGTCGGCATCATTTAAAGACTATACTAATATCATTATCCTTATAAAATCGCTGCATTATTTTTACTTACAACGCAGAAATTATAATACGATACGATTATAATTTATAATGATAATATAGTACCTATATGGGTAATATATGTTTAAAAAAAAAAAAATATGTAACATTTTCTCACAAAACGCTGCCAAGGCGTGCGCCGATCCAAGTCTTGTTGCGTCGGCGTATCACGATCGCATAAATTGTAAAACGTTGAGCGCACTTCAATAAGTATATAATATGATAATATTACGGGTAACCTAACGAACTACAACGATAATAAAAAAAATTACTTATGGCATGTGGGCGTTAAAATATGGTGACTTTTAGTGAAAATATTTAAAAACAAAACCAAATCGGAAGAATACCGCTTACGTATTTTTTTTTTTTTTATAGTTGTCTGGCTACCGATTTTTAATAACTCGAAATTCGTCATGAAAATATGTCGAAATACGTATAAATTTATTTATAATTATAATGTAACATGGATCTAGATAAAATTCTGAGAATCGAATTCTTTTCGATTTGATTTTTTGCTCTGTCGGATTTATATTATTATAACTTAAAAAAACTGAGTTATGTACCGACGCACAATGGCTGTGTAATCGCCGTCGTTCTCCTCAATGGATTTCTATGCCATTGTGCACCTACTATTCTATATATTATATACTTATACAGTTATGTGTACACTTTCGTGAACTCAGTTCTCTAGGTCGTTAAAACACATAAATTTCGTTAATATTGTTCATAAGACGGTTTCAGTATATTATATTACTATTTTATTGTACATTTGTACAAGTTTACAACGTATTCATTTTGTTTGCTGTCAATAATATTGTCCGCGTTAGACCGCGTATGGCATTATGGGTTTGTAAACACTAAACAGAATACCTACGTGCACTAAAAATTAAATATTAATATTATGCTTCAGAGTACTACCTACCAACCCCACTAAATTTTCTACGTGGGAAAATGGAAATCGTGTACAGTATAATATAGTATAACATTATTATGTACTTCGTAGGTTAGGAATTACAATTTGAGAATTGGGAGGCAAAAATGTGTTTCAGCTTTCAGGGAGGGTCCTGTATTCGTACGTAGCACCCTCTATTAGTCAAACAGTAGTACTCGGCACCCTTCGAAAACGTGCTGAACTTGTACTATACCGTATTTACTATTAATTTGTATAACCGCGATGTAGGTAAAATATTCGTTTAGATACCGTTTCATTAGTCGGAGAATCGAATTTCTTTACTCCACTTTAGGAAAATTGAAATTATCAAAACACAGTCAAAATAAACCAGTCTTACGGGTTTTCCGAGTTGTTGTTTTTATTTTCGAGGAATAATATAATTTTAACATTTTTTGATTTCCTTATCTAAATAGTAAATACCATTAAAATAATCTAAAGACGTAATACTGTAATATAGCCGCTTAGCGTAGTAGCCTAAAATAATAATAATATAATAATGTTCGGTTATTTCCGTTAATAAATCGATCGTCGGCGTTCGTGAGGCGTCCTTTGTGGTTTTTATATTATTATTACACCGCTGGCATCTGGCACGCGTCCTGCAGCTGCTCTGCCAAAGAACACGGTGTCGGTGTGTGTCACGAACACTTGAAAGACGAAAAAAAAAATTATTAAAAATATTGTAGATGTTACGACGGTCGTGTGCCGAATAACCTAACCTAGTGGGGATAGGCAAGAGGAGGAAATTTACTTTCTCGTTCGTTTCGTTATTTTGTACACCTTGCAAGCATTAACTAACGTATATATTATAATATGGTAGGTATATCAATTACCGATATAATTACACCACCACACCGGTGAGCAACAGATTAGCTTGAACTTGGGGAGTTTCGAACAAAAATAACACCTATTTAATTATAGCAGTAGGCAGAAAAATGATTTCGTTTATCTAACTATCTAAGTTTAGTAACCATAATATTATGATAAGATGCACAATTTCAGTACAAAATAATTGGATATAATATTTATCCGAGAGTGATTAAAGACCCATAAAATGTTATGACAATTCGTCCGTTTTTAATTCTCCTAGCACCAAATTATTTACGCTTCAAAAACAGGTACGACGGACGTACGATGAAAAACTCGAAGTCCGTAGAGGACATTTACACACGATGTCATCGATCGCGGTATCGCACAGTGAAAAAACCGAGAACGGTCATAATAATACGATAATATTATTATTATTATAAGGACCGAGTTCTGCCCATTAACGCGTACAATAATATATATATATACTACGATAGATTGGACGGTGGGAAAACCGTCTTTGTACTTATTAGTGTTTAGGTTATTATTATTTACTATTTTATTTTGTATTTTTACGACGATTGCACGAAGACGGGTGGTGTGGCGACGGTGGACGACCAAAATATGTCACGAGCCAAATGGCAAATATACCATACACCATAATAAACGTTATGTATTGTTGATTTTTCCCTTTCGTCATTATAGTCGTAAACCCGACCCACCAAAAGAAAGAGAAAAAAAAAACCGATATTGTAATGTATTATCCGTTTATGAACGTAAAGTGGAAGGATAGGTGGTAGGTATAAATGTATAATAGTAATAATAAAAAAAAAAAAAACCGTGCGGCTAAATAGTGTGGTGAGAAAAAAGAGATGTGTAAAAAGCGAGCGAAATTATCGGTCCACGGCGGAGGTGGGTGGTCGTGAACTCTTGATGGTCGGAGGGGTCGCGAGCGTCGTGAAAAAATAAAAGCCGACCGGAGTTGCCAACCGTAGAGTTGTTTACCGGGCAGCCCGTGCGGTTGGTCACGCCGCCCGGATATCGTTAGTCGGATTGGCCCTACCGATCGAGGTCACTGCGCGTGCGCCCTGGCGGTTCAACGGTTTTCACCCACGCCGACCTGACCCGCGGAATCGCTATCGATTGCCGTTCGATTTTCGCGACACGGAATTCGCGAAAACCGGCGAAAACGAAATTTTTCACCGTCAATGGCAGTCAGAAGTTCGTGTCCGTGGTTCCTGGCCCGTTTGCGGTAATTTTGAGCCCCGAAACGGGCCGGACGACCGGCGGACGCGGTCCCGCGGGATATCGATAGTTTCGGCGCGCGGTCGATTGTGACGGGTACGCGTCGCGGTTGGCGTCCGGCGGCATTCCCTCCATTGTTGCCGCCGCCACCGACGCTTCTTCTCATTCGCGAAACACAAACGCCGCGTCTCTTCCCTTTGTCGCGCTCGCTCCACGGTTTATTTATTCCGAGTCCGTTACTGAACGCACAACACAGTTCCTATTCGCTTTTCGCTTGCCCTTCTGTCTACGAACTCTAAAAATACCGCACACAATGGCCGACGTTGTAGCTGATGTTAGGTAAGTCTTTATTAGCATTATTAATTATTGTCAATATTATTATATTACTTTAACTATTATTAAGATTATTATTAGTGTTTAGAGTTAATGTATACTATTGTTGTGTATTGTCGCCGTCTTCGCGCCGACGCGTTGTGGCCCGCGGGTCCTAACGTTGGCGCTACCACGGTCGTGGGGGGCCGTTTTTTTCCCCGTCCGCCGCGGTCACGCGCATACTTGATCGGACGCCGACGTTAATGCCGCGCCGAGACGTTGGCTCGCCGCGAGTCTTTGACCGCTGCCGACGATCATTGTCTCCCTCGACCCGTGACGACTCCCCCGCCTGGAGGATGTTTGAAATCGTCTGCCCACCCTCGCCGGCTTTACGTTTCACCTAAAACTCAATTTCCGATCGGACATCCGGCTTTTGTCGATTGTCACGGACAGGCGTGGGAATCACATGGTCGACGGCGGACGCGGTTGTTATTCCGAAATCTGTCGCTTTTCGACCTTGCCCAACAGACGCCGCGTCGTTTTTTTTCCCGAATCACTGCGTCTTTCTGAAGCGATTCGCTTATCTGACAATGCCGCCGGCCGCACGCATGTCAAGACCCTCGCAAAAAAAAAAAAAAAAAAACATTTAATTTATCGATAACGTATGTTGTTTAATATGCAGTTACGCTCCATCAAATTACAATTAACCAGAGGTCAACCGTGTAGCACGTTGACCCCTTGTTTTTATAATCATTGCCCCTGTAATTGGCCCATTAGTTTGCATTAATATTAGTATTATAGTAGTTAATGATTAAAGTGTTGCCCTCATGTGTCTTCTCATTCTCATGTTTGTTATGTAAACAAATTGAATGTTTGATAAATACTCGTGTTAAATGCATTTGTTTAGTGTGGAATAAATCTAATATTACTTTCAAAATCCTTTCAAATGAATTAAGCAATTATTTCAATTTCAAATGTGTAGTAAACACTTGGTCTATTTATTATACTGTCACTGCCCACCTGCTAGAATCCTTTTATAACTTCTTATAATTTGTAGATTTTCTTCGCTTGTAGATGTATTATGATAATTGTATCAGATAAAATATGACGTTTATTTAAATTAATGTAATCGTTTATATTGAGTATTGCTTTTATAATGCTCTTTTGATTTCATTTATTTTTATTTTTTTTTAGTGAAACTATCACCACCCCAGAAAAGAAAGTAGCTGACTCGCCAGTGAAAGAAAAGAAGGTGCCAGATTCTCCAGCCAAGATAGTTGAATCTCCAGCTAAAGAAAAGGCTGCTGAAAATGGATCCGCAAAAGCTGAAGAGGAAGACGATGAAGTAAAAGAAAATGGTGCTTCTGAAGAAGAAGAAGATGAGGAGGATGTCGTTGAAAAGGAACAGAATGGTGATGCCAAAGGTTTGTTTGAGTTATATATATATATATTTAATTGAACAAAAGTTAATTTATATTTATTTATTTCAGATGAAGAAGAAACAGACAGTTGTCAAAAGGGTGTTAAGAGGAAATCTGGTGCTTCTGAAGCAGCAGTTGAATCTGCAGATAACGAGAAAAAGGCTAAATTAGAAGAAGCTGAAGAAGATCCAGCTACCGCAGAGCCCCAATTTGTCGAAGCGTAAACACATGTCCATGACATTAAATTATTCTAGACCCTGCCCTCCTTTTGTTATAATGATAACTACCATTTTGACTTCGAAGCAGATCTCTTTGATACATGAATTATTAACTCTCCATGTTCAATTTGTAAATGCTCCAAATTATAATATGACGTACAAAATGTTTCCTTTTCTCAAAACTCGACAGCTCCGCGGTACTTTGATAATTAATTAATTTTAAACTTAATTTTAAGTTAATGGTTTTTTTTTTACGTCTTAATAAACTTGGTCAATTTTTATTTTATATCTTTTTACTATAGGATATGGTAAAATTATATTATACAAAAGTATAGTTTTAGACAAGGGATGGTTTCTTTTTTAATTTTAATATTGAAAACTATCAATATTTCTCTAAACTACTATAAGTAGCTAGAAAATTAGTAATACCTGTTGTGGTCCCACTAGTAGGGTTTTTGTATTATATTCTACTTTAAATTTAAATAAACAATTTATCTATAAGTTCAAAGTGGAATACATTTTTAAAACTATGGTTGTAATTACAATTTACCTATTTAGGATAATACAGTTCTAGTATTAAATATACTTACCAATGGTAATTATATATTATATAGTCTATAAAGTCCTACCTATTTTATTTTTTTTACCCTTGTATACACCCTACTTTATTCAATTTTTCTTTGCATAAAATTGGTGTAATTTTTACGATTATTTAAAAATATTTTTCAAAGTCCTGTTTTGGTAATACTAAAAACTGTGTATCTTACACAGTTATAAATTGTACTGTACTGTATCTGTTTTAATTAATAAATTGTCTAGAATGTATACCTTGCATTTGTGATTTACTAGATTAACCAAATCCTATTCAAAACCATTTTTTAATTATACTTAATTTATACATATGATGTACCATATTATATGGTTATTAATTAATAGCATAAAAGAGTAAAAATTAACATCCTAAAATTTTAGTTTCTCATTTAATAATATTTTTTTCTTGTGCAAGTATATATTTTAATTTCATTTGTTAAATAGTCAAATTAAGAGAACAATTGTTATTTGCAATAACATTTTTAATACAATAAATATGAGTATTTACTTGTTAATATCCACGATGTTCATAGTCGTGATGGACTTTTTTTACTTGGATTATATTAATTGCTTAAATTAAGATAAATCAGAAAATCTTTTGATGATCAATGATCTTCATTAACAATATTATTGATAAAGAAAAAAATTCAGTTAAGAATATGAGCTTGCTTTTTTTTTTTTTGCATTATGATTAATTATAATATAATTGTTATTAGTTATTTATGCTCAAAATTATTCAATCTAGTTATATAATATAATTCAAATTATTTTTCTACAATAGTGGAAATTAAATGTATATGGTATTTTTTAGAGATTTAATACAATACTTGTTTTGATACAAATTTGTTTCATTTCTTGTTAAAACGATAAATTGAATTTTTTTGGGGCATTCTCTTATTTTGTATGTTACTCGTTGGGGCATAGATAATTTATATTATCTATGCATCAAATATTAAAAGCATTTCAAGATTCTATTGAAATTTTTAATGTATTCTTCTATCATTATAAAAAATTGAAATAGAACTTATGTTGCATTTGGAGTTTGGTCCAACTATTAAAATCAATGTAGGTAACAATGGATATAAATTATAAATGATGACCACTGAACACCACAAATAAGCGTAATTTAGCATCAAATCAATATCTACAATATGTGTACTAGCATATAATAAATTTTTTTTAACTTTTATATTATATTGTACAGTGCATGTTAAATTTTAGATTTTTATGGCCTATATTTTTGTTGTAACTAAAACTTTTAGTGAATTATTTTTAATATCTTGAGTTAAGAACTTTCTAAGATTTTTTAGGGGATCAAATTTCTTGCCTTTGTTAAATATATATTTTTTTTAAATATTTCTGTTTATTAAAATAAATATAATTGTTTCCTGGTAATTAAGTTGGTTATGTTGCATTGATAATTACAACATAATACCTTAAATGTGAAGTCAATAGTCTTGTAGATGGTTAATTTTGTCAGTGATTAGTTCTTGCATAATATACATAATGTTATAGTGTATAGTATATATGTTCCACTTGACACTTTTACAGAATAATTTTAAGACAAATTTAACTATCCAATACTTCTATTGTTCATACTGTGCAGTTTTGAGACAATATTTAACAATATTTAAGTCAATAAATATAATAGTATGATATTTAAATATTTGAAAACTAATATTTGTATGTATATACTTTTTTCTCTTTCAGTAATAATTCATAATAAACAACAAAAATATCAATTAAATGTTATAGTCATTGTTTAGTGCTCAATATTTGCTAAAATTTATCCTTAAAATAATACAATCGTAATCTCAAAAGTTTTGTTAATGTTATAGAGAGGGAATTTGGTTTAAACGTGAATTTATTATGATAATCTATACATACATAATAGTTTATTCCATCTTATTGACTTATAATAATAATAATAATAATATAATATTATTAATGCGAAGACTAGAAAGTAGAAAACGTATTATGCTTGGCTGGTTGGTAAGACAATATGATGTCGGAGTATATTATAATGTATGTTCATTTTATGACGAGAGCTTAGAGCCTCGTACCGTATTATAATTTACTTAATACTGTTAATCTTAATTTTCGATTGAAGTCGGTTTAGATATTATGTACGTTAATACGGTGTACGAAAAGTAATATTTCTCCACTGGCTCCATTCGATTATATTATTATACTTCACACTTGTTATTTGGGTGTATTTTATATTTCTTTTAGGTAGGTAATTATGTTATATTATTAAGAACGTTTGTCTTACAACTCGTGTGTGTGTGAAACACGCCAATTGCACCGGTTTTCGAGAAGACACAAAGAAAGATCAGTGGAGTGTGGACTAAGTAATAACTAATAAGCTGTACACGAGTACTTTTTATATTGTTATCATAATTCTTTTGTTGTTAACGCAGAACAAGAGAACGACACCGGTCGCCATTGTTGTCCTTGTTGGTTATTGCTGTTCGGCGTTTCGGCTTTCGCCGGCGTTGGTGACGTATCACGAACGTATCGTACTATCGTCGGTGCCCGGTGGTCGGTGTTGGCAAAACAGGCAACAGCGAGTTGTTGTGCTAGCAGAGGGCGGTGTGGAGAGAATTTACGCGGTGGCGGTGCAATGTGAGTTTTTTCTTCCCGGTCCCGGAAGTCGTCTCTTCCACGGCTAGCCCGCAGCTGGTCGATCGGCCATTTTGAGAATTTTTGGTCGGGGGAAAAGGAAAAATTCTTTTCCTATCAATTTTTTTTATTGACCATTTTGTTTATGTATTTTCGAGAATTTAATCCCTTTACCGATTCTTGTAAGTCGTCGATTAAACAATAAATTATGACAGTGCCCGATCGTTTGCGAATATCGCCGTCGTTCCGCCGAACCAGCCTCGTCCGATTTTGAGGTAAGCCCGTGATGATAAACTATAAGGCTTGATTAACTTGGCTGTACAGAGACGGTTTCGATTAAAACATAGAGTTGACCGTGCAGCGGACGTTCGGCGCAGCACGTTAAAAAATCAGCTGTACGTCGTTGGTTAATGACAACTCGTTCGTTGGGAGCCCTGGAAGGTAAAAAAGCGAACGCGATGGGCAACGCCGCGACGGCTAACAAGAAAGGCGACTCGGCTGAGAGCGTCAAAGAGTTCCTCGATCAGGCCAAGGAGGACTTCGAGGAGAAGTGGAAAAAGAACCCCACGAACACGGCGGCCCTAGAAGATTTTGACCGTATCAAGACGTTAGGTACGGGCTCGTTTGGCCGTGTCATGATTGTACAACATAAGGCTTCCAAGGAGTATTATGCTATGAAAATACTTGACAAACAGAAAGTGGTGAAGTTGAAACAGGTAGAACACACGTTGAACGAAAAGAGAATTTTACAAGCAATTAGTTTCCCGTTCCTCGTCAGTTTGAAATACCACTTCAAGGACAATTCCAATTTATATATGGTGCTTGAATATGTACCGGGAGGTGAAATGTTCTCTCACCTGCGAAAGGTTGGTCGTTTTAGCGAACCACATTCGCGTTTTTACGCGGCTCAAATAGTGCTAGCATTCGAGTACCTACACTATCTTGACCTAATCTACAGAGATCTCAAGCCAGAAAACTTGCTGATCGATTCGCAGGGCTATTTGAAAGTGACTGACTTTGGTTTTGCGAAACGTGTCAAAGGGCGGACATGGACCCTGTGTGGTACGCCTGAATATTTGGCACCCGAAATTATATTAAGCAAGGGATATAACAAAGCTGTCGACTGGTGGGCTCTTGGAGTTCTAGTATACGAGATGGCTGCTGGTTATCCACCATTCTTTGCCGACCAACCTATTCAGATATACGAGAAAATTGTCTCGGGCAAAGTACGTTTCCCATCACATTTTGGTTCTGACCTTAAAGACCTACTGAGGAATTTGCTACAAGTGGATCTAACCAAACGATTTGGAAACTTGAAGAATGGTGTCAACGATATCAAAGGACACAAGTGGTTTGCATCAACAGATTGGATTGCCGTGTTTCAGAAGAAAATTGAAGCTCCGTTCATTCCTAGGTGCAAAGGACCAGGAGATACAAGCAATTTTGATGAATATGAGGAAGAAGCATTGAGAATCTCTTCAACAGAAAAATGCGCCAAAGAGTTTGCCGAGTTTTAAGGTATGCAAACTGTCTATTTTATTTAGATACATTTATACATTTTGTTTTTGCAACCTCAGTACACAATTAATAATAAAATAGGAGGACCAAACTGTTTATGAGAAATTCTGCTTGTATCAATATTATTATGATTTAGTAGGTTTTTACTAAGATGGCTTTGTTTAGCCAGTGGCGTTCGCAGGAAATCAATTTTGTTCAAGAGTCAGAAAACTCAGAAATATTGTTATTACATCACTATGTGAATATACCATGTTACACTAAAATGATAATGGTACATTTCATACATATAAATATACTTAAGTATATTTATTCAATATCAAAATCTTGCTCTACCTTAGATAAGATACAATCTCTTTTTTCATTGATTTTGTTCTTTTGTTAACTTGTTTACAAAATCTGAATTCATATATATTTCTTTTGATCCTTTCTTGTTGTTAGATTTTGACAAATTGGGACTTTAGATACATAATAGATAATTGAAATATAGTTATTTGTAAAAAAAAAAATAAACATATATATATATATATATATATATATATTATAACAATAATAATAATAATAATAATAATAATAATAAATAATTATTAATAATTAACTAAATTAAAATATTACTAGTTGTAACTTATATCATATTAATATTATATAGTGTCTGACCTCTGCGTACACCACTGCCTAAGTTTTCTCAAACCTTTTTATTTACTCAAAATAATCAAATATGGTTTAATCAACTATTAAAATGAATAGAACAATTTTTTTAGCCAATAATTTAAGTGTATACGTAAAAAAATTTTCCTCATCATAATGTATTATTTTATGTTTAAAATCGGTGCCATTTGTATTGTATCACCATTTGAACAACAGGTATCTGATTTCTTTGCTTTAATTATCTGTTTAAACATTTTAAAGAGCTTGTCTAATATTAATTACTGTATAGTAATTATTATTGTTAATAATTTTTTTGTTTTTGTTTTATTTCGAAATTGGATAGTTCCTAGTGAAGTCACATTATAAATTTCCAATGTTAATGCAATTTTTTGTTCATATAATAATGTTGACAAAGAAATTAAAAATTATTCTATGTTCTGAATGATTAAATCTATTGTGTAAAATGCTAAAATTTTGAAAACAAATTGCATTTAAATAATATAATATTTACTTTTATGTTTAGTTTAAATGTAAAGTTTCTTAAAAACAAATTTGAGTAATTGTTAATTTTTGTATAGACATTTAAAGAATTTTTTTTAGCTTGTTATATGTTATCTACACTTGGATATTTTTGATGTTTTATTTGGAATTCACTAAGAACTATTCATTTTGTATTCTGTTTTGTTTTTCTTTATACATATGTATGTATTTATTTATTTATTTTTATTTTCATGTCGAGTGCAATGCTATAATGTGTTAAGTGGTTTTTTTTAATGTAGAGTTCACACTGAAAATATACTACATAATATACAATAATAATTAACATAATTATAATTATAGATTTAAACAGTTAAAGATATTCTAGATATTAGCATTTTATTAGGTTTCTTTAAAAAAAAAAAAAAACGTTTTGTCCCATTTATTATACCTGTTTGATACATAATGTTAAATTGGCTTCCCAACATTTTGTGACAGAATACTAATATCCATGTATGTATTTTTTGTTTATATATATACTAAGCTCTAACTGATATTTCATTTTTCGTGCGGAGTTCAGGGTATGTTTCCCGGAGTTAGAAGCATCTACATATTACAACTTGTACTTAACTTAAAATTATGTTTTTCTTTAGGTATCAGTCTTAAAATGGTGTCAGCTCTTATGATTTTAAGTTATAATAAAACTAAAAATAATTTTATTAATAATCGCTTTACTTATCTACTTATTTATTACACACCTACAGTCTTTTTGTGATTTCTCCTAAATTAATTACATTAATTATGTTTTATTTTAATTATTTGTTTGTCATTTTGTAAGAAGCACAATCTATGAAATCATATTCTTGTTACCAATATTTTACCATGTTTAGATTTTAAATGTGTAATAATTTAAAACTTAGTCTAAATGAGCATAAAAGATCCCTAGTCAGTATTTCAAACTAAAATAATAATTATTGTTTTATAATCTTTCACTTTATTATTGTTTAACTTGTTTTTCAATTGTCTATTTTTAGTTACAATTGATGAGTATTATTTTACATTATTATGTTTTTATTATTATTAATTGTGATGTTTTTGTTTTGTGTTTTAACAAATCATTAGGCTATATGATAAAATTATAAATAATATTTCTAATATTTTAGATGGCATTTAATATTAGGTATTGTTTGTGTATGAATTTATGTTGGTTTTATTTATATTTTATTTTGTAGTGTTCTTTTAGATCTATCATAATAATAATAATTATTATAATACTATGCTGTATATATATTATATTTTATTAAAATTATTTAAAAATAATATTTTTGTTGTTTTTATGTATACAATTGTATACCTACATTAATACAGGTACATAGGTACATCACAGTTTACCAGAAATTTGGATATTTAAGGTGTTTAAAATTAAAAACTCAGTTTAAAACAGGAATGTGCTGTATTTCGACATTAAATAAAATATGAGTTAAACATTTTAAGTCATTGAGTTTACAATTCAAATAGTCTAATTAAAAGAAATACGTACAGTAAGCAATTATGCTAATCTATAACATTTTATAATCTGTTAACATTCTACTGAAGGTGGGATAACATTCACAAAACAATGGATGGATTATGCTTAAAATAATCATTGACTTGTAATATGTCTATATATATATATTTATTTATATTATTATATATATATATAATTCATATATTTATATAATATTTAGTATATATTTGAATGTAATAGTTTGTAAATATAATTTATAACAAACTAAAAGTTTAAGGTGTAAGAAGCTTAGGAAGCATATCACTGCGACGTCGGCGTCCTGGACCACCAGCAAAATTAGCTGCTGCCATGCCCATTAAATGTTTTGCTGCTTGTGTGCCTGAATAGCCTCGGCTTAAGCCCAAATCAAGCCCACGCTTAGAACTGAAAAACAATTAAACAATTTTTAAAAATTGAATTTTTTCAAATTATTCTTCATTTGTACTTAGTTCAATTATTATTAAATGCTTGAAGAGCTCAAATTGATTCTCTACAATATTGAAAGGTCAAAGTATGTAATTTAGCCTCTAGAATAACTTATTATTAGTGAAATTTACTCAACACAGGTTTCACAGGTAAGTTGTATAATTATATTGTTATAAACTTTGGTTTATGGATAAAGTTGTTGTATCCCCTCAGGAAGTTTAAAAGTGTATCAATGTTATGCAATGTTGGACAATAACAGTGTACCAACCTTTGATACAACATTCAATATCTGTGTTTATTCTATATTATATACCTTGTTTTTTCTTACTTGAACGTTTGAAGCACAATATAATAGGTTTTATTAAAAAATTTATTTTGTATTTTATTTATTAAACCAAAATAAGAATTTCCACACATATTTATATAGTGGTTTATATCAGTTAATTAATTGTATTTATATAGTCATATTAAATTAATTTTTTTAACTTGAAACTTAAGTTGGCTTTCTTTTATTTGTCTTACTAATTTCTCTAATATATATTATTTTTACTATATATTTCTGTTTTTTTATAGTATATTGAATTTGCCTTTTATTATGCTTTTGGTATAGATTGTAAACATTCAGTATAAGAAAAAAAATAGAATTGATTTTAAACTAAGTTGAGTTCCTTTTTTCTATTTAAATTATAACTTACAAGTTAAAAAACAGATAAGTAACTTTTAACTAAAAACTAAGTTTATTAAACTTAACTTATTTTTATATTAATATAACTTAACGAGTTAATAAAATTAGTTATTAGTTAACTTTCCTAGTCTTGAGAAATAGTACCTACTATGTTTTTATAATATTTATATAAAATTATAATATTTAATTAATTATTAACTACTTTAGTCAATGTATAAAATAAATAATGATACTAATATACTATTTATTTTTATTTTAGTGATTAGGTTTTGAATTTGAGAATTCAACAAAAAAGAATTTATAGACAGCGAGTTTTGAAGATAGGTAGATATATCATATATACCTAACTATGATCTAGGTAGGTAATAGGTGGTACTGCACAATTATAATATTAAACACCTATGCGTATTTGTGACTTGGGACATTTTATGCATGGTCACATACAGTGAGTTTTTTAATTTGTTTACATGTTTAAATTAATTTTTTTTATAATTGTGTATTCGATTTTCAGTTTAGTGGTGGGAAAGGAGTAGTGTTAAAATATAATTAGATTCACCTCAAAAATTTTTTTTTGCCATGTGAGTACGAGTTGATTTGCAATTTGACTATTTGTTATTAGTGCAATGGGGAAGGTAGTGTAAAACCTCAATAAATTGTATTTATCCTGTACTCAATAGATTGAAAATCAATTTATGCGTTTCAAAAATACAATTAACGAATGTACAGCGCTGGTTTTAAAAATTTCAATCAAGCTCCATGACCCACTTAAATTTCCTATATATTTTTAATATACCTACCTACTCTTATATTTATTTAAATTTTAAAACTAACATGTAAAAATAATGTTCTTGAGATATTTTTTTAAGGGGAAAATATATTTTAATTTGTTTGAAGATTTATAATGATTTATTGATATTACATGATTTTTTTATCCTTCATCTTTCTTTCAATTATTTTCATTTATAATACCGACTAAAATACATTTTTCATAATGTTAATTTATAACATCATGTTTCACTAGGTTTCATGAATATTAATATATATTACAGAACCAAACAGTCAATACGGAGTAATAATATTCCCGTTATGGATATTGCAAAATTGAACAGACATCTCAGTTGTTGAAGGTTAGTTGTAGATATCT
The DNA here is from genome assembly GCF_020184175.1 of Aphis gossypii. Lineage (NCBI taxonomy): Eukaryota > Metazoa > Arthropoda > Insecta > Hemiptera > Aphididae > Aphis > Aphis gossypii. Next base: position 41,794,847 of record NC_065532.1, read on the forward strand.
ATCTGAGAAATGTAACTATTAATGATTGACCAAACTAAGCAATTTTTCCATATGAGATAAAAATATATTTTTCTATAAGTGCTATTTATTATTATCGAGTTATAAATCTAATATTACATTATACCTATATGATACGCAATTGGCATATTTCTAGTAGGTATTTAAGCATTTAATAGTTGTATGCTTTCGTAAAAATATAACAAAAATAGTTTAGTAGTACTCGAAACGTTTTATTTTTATATGATAACTTATAATTTTTATTATTATTAAATTAAAATTTCTGACTTTTTTGTAGGGTAATATTATATAGTAGGTATTTAAAATTTTTCTTGAAATTATTTTTGAAGTCACGAATATGCTTAAACAATTATTAGTAAATGATATTATATTTAATGATGTAATATATTATAAACGTTTTATCTTGAGATTTCATTTTTTAAATAAGGTCAATGTTTTGGAATTAGGTTGGTAAATTATATGTTGTCAATTGGACTAGGTTCAATCTAAAATTAACTGGAATTTTCGCCGAAAAAGACAGAAGAGAAAGAATCAAAAACTTAACTTTTTATTCTTATTCTGAAATATGAGCTGAATAATTTAGCTAAAAGAAATAAAAAAATAATAGGTAAAAAAAGAGTATATATATATATAATAATCACAATATTATTGTGTTTATTCGAAATGAATGTTGAAGTTGGTGTTGATCCAATGGACATAAGTACTTATTGAAATCATTTATTGAAAATATTTTCTCATGACTAGAACAACTACCTACTTAATTGATTAGGTAGAAAGTTTAATGCAGTTTGATTTTCATAATCTTGTACTACCTATTTGATTTGTTTTCTTGTTGGAAAGAGTTTAGTAGATTATATATGCAATTATATCATAAAAAACGATAACCAGATGGGCGTTTTGCCTTAACTTAATTTTTTTTATTAACGTTACTAGTTAGTAGGTAGTTTTTGATTAAACTTTTGTGTTATTTCCGATATGAATTCATGAAATATGAATATATGATTGAAAAAAATGAATTTTACATGTGAGCTTACTTTTTATAAATATTATTTGTACTGTTTACGACTTTCTAGAAATTCTTACTATAAGTAGGTACTAAAGGTACTTACTTTATAAAATAAACATTTTTCAAATATATTATATAATCACGACACGAGAAACTATAGTTAATAATTCAAAGATAAATTTTAAGTAGGTATCAATCTCTTTTATATTAAATATAAAAGATGATCGATTATCTTAGTTGGATTTTTGATAACATTTATTATATATGTTTTCTAAGGTAATCTTTTATAAGCATTTTTTAACTTAAATAAGTTAATTATAATTGTTAAAGTCAAAGTTAAACATAATAATCTTTAAATAAAGTGAAGTTAGTTAGGTAACTATTTACTTGTTATTTATATTTCATTATCCTATATGAGTATTAATAGTATTATGATTGCTAATCCATGGTTATATATTAAAATAAAAATTATTTACAATTCAATTTGTACCTATGTAAAAAAATAAAAAAACAAAAAAACAAAACACCAAATGCACCGAAAAATAAAATGAATTTGGTAGGTATACCCTAGGGATTAGTGCCTATTCGATTAAGTAATAATTGTTTTATATCATGTCATATTTCCAAGTTTTTTCATTGTTATTAACGATCTTATATTTTAATTTTTAGACGAACAATAAAAACAAATCACAAAATGTTTTATTTTTTGTGTCTATTACATTCTTGGAAATATTAATGGGATTTCTATGCGCAGATTGTAGATTACATACGTTCGATTATTTCAATAATAAAGTTTCTATATTTTAAAATACATTCAGCATTTACTCTTCCAGTAGGTAAGTAAATACAATCATAGTGATAATTATATGTTGTTGATAGTTGATAAATTATTGCTGTCGAGTAGTCCATTTTTGTTGGAATTTTACTTAAATAACTTGTGTCGTATACATACAATATGACTTCCGTGATCCCATTACTACAGGCGCAAATGTGTGAATCGTATATACGGTATTAATAGAATAATATGGCATATGAAGACCCCTTAGACCCACTGTGTCAACGATGTTCAATTGCAATCATCAATTGGGGCACGATATGATAACTATGCCTACGGCAATTATACTTTTAATAACTTATTTAAAGTTTTGATGAGTGGGAACAATATTTTGTCGGGTACCTACTCTTATGCCACCACTCTACAACATCAAAATTCTTGGAAAAATATTCCGTTTAGCCCTTAATCATATGAAAAATGATGTTTAATTGATGACCAGAGTCAACATTATAATTTCTGTTTGTGAAGAAAGAGATACCACAAGTGACAGTCAATTTACCAGGCTTAAATCTGCACTGACTAAAGAATCAGAACGTGATTAAAGATACATTTGATGTAGGTACTTACTGGTAAACTATGAACTCAAATATCTTGGTAATATGTAGGATAATGGATAATATATGTCTTTATTAAGTTGTTCATATTTTTATTTAATGAAAAACTAACTGTGCTTGGGTTAAATATGTATAAATTGTTATTATTTACTTTTACTCAGTTGTAATTAATAGTGGCGTAAAACTATAATTTACCATCATTGTACCTTATTCTAATGATAATTGTATCTTGTACTGCCAAATAGTTACAAACAATCGATTAGAAGGTACCACCTACTTAGTTAAAATTTGGTATCGTCGCGTATTACAGCAGGTATCTATTAGGGGTATATTATTAAATCCTATTAGTTTATTTATTAGGCTGTAGTATTAAATCTGAAAATGTAATTGTAGATGTAGCTATTAAAAGTATAAGATTCGAAGAATTGTAAATATTTGTTGTTAATCTGTTAAACTAAATGTATTTGATTCTCATCGCTTGGTATACCGATTTGGCCATCTTCAATTTAATTTATCGTAGGTATATTTTCTTTATCACTTTTGGGGAGTGACGAATGTCAAAACTTAAAGAATCATAGTTTCCAAAGTCTGTATTAATACCAAATAATAATAAAATGTATTTTTATATTTATATACAAAGCGGTTTACCAAGTATGCTAACCTCCTTTTATACTTCATTAATTTAATTCATTAATTAAAATTTCGATCTTAATAATTTTATAGTACGTTTACTTAAAGACCATATTTTTAAATACTAAGATTTTTATACCTTTATAATAAAATAACCTGTGGCGATACAAATTATTATCTTTTTTATGAGAACTACCCTTCTTCCCTATAAATTATTTACCAAATGATTTTTATGAAAATGTATTCTTTTAAATAAAAAAATGACTAAATAGTTTTTTAGTTATTAAAGTTTACGTAGGTACTTATAATAGTTTTTAATAATGATTAAACATTAAATAAATAAAAAATAAAATAATCTAATACGTAATTAGGTTAGGTAATACTTATTAGTTATTATACTTTGATAATTTGTACTAATTACTAACTATTTGTACATATTTTTAATAAACTAATAAAAATTATTATTATTTTAAAAATCTATAACTCCTACATATTTCAATCTTTTTGTTTTAAGTAAATGAAGGTTAATAACTTAGAAATTATTCGCTCGAATCTTGATTTATATCATACATTAACATTTAAACCTTCTTTAATAATGGTATAAAAATCTAAGAATTTGAAAATATGGTTTCTAAGTTAACTAATAAGTAATAACCTAAACAGTAAAATTTGAATGAACGTAAAATTAAATAAAAAACTGCGGTTGATCATATTATTTGATGAATCATCCTGTATATACTCAGCTGTTTGACGTTTTCATAGTCCGTATTTTCCACTATACAATTTTTTTTTGTGAAATCGTTTTTTAGCGATCGTAAACTATTTTTTTTTATCTATTTGACTGATGGTTTATTGAACACCAATATAATAAATACTAGCAACTTTACTGCAGACATTATGTCCGCAAAGAAAACGCGTGCAAGCGTGAATATAATATTATTATATTATAGGTTTTTTCGTTCAATCATAATTATATAATTGATAACATTCAGATATTTCAATTTTTTGACACTATTATTTTTCACTCAGTAATTAAAGATTTGGAGGCACTCACTTTGTAAAAAAAATATATAAAAAATAATTTACCATACAGAATAATTAAAACATTCTTAACATATTATATGCTTTTGTATAATATGTTGAACTGAACTAAAATAATATGTCATTGAATTTTCGTAAAATTTTTCTTGAATATCGCCAGAAATCTGATTTAAAATATAGTAATATTTAAATTGAAAAAATCTAATAAAATGCGCGTTTGCTGCAAAAAATATTTGTCTAATCGTATTTATTATAATTTTTGCAATAAACATATCTTTTATTTTGTATTGTTACGGTTATCTGGAAACTAACAATTTGATCAAATAATATTATTCGCGTAGTGCCCTGCGGCTAGTGCTGGTATATATTTTCAGTGCTCACGGTATAAAGCTATATTATCTATTTCTTTTATACTCTTAAAATTGAAAAATAAATTCGTTTTGGAAAAAACGACCGAATTTCACAATGTTGATGTCTTAATTCTTAATGTTGGCCTTACTTTTCCAATTCATTTGCTCTCATGATATTTTGGCCTATTCGGGCCAATAATTCCAACATGACTTCAGGGTCTCCGTCATTTTCTGATGACAAATACGCGTTATTTTGCCTGAAATAAATAAAACAGACTGTTATGAAATGTATTATTTAACTGTCACAAGTAAGATAACTAAAACTGTTACAATAACAAAAACAACAAAATAATATTTACTTTATATTTTTTTTTATTATATATATGCATTTTAACGAAACAGACAATAGTTATGTTTTACACATCTTCGTGCTATAAAATATATTTCAATGTATTGGAGCGCTTACTCAATGATCTCGATCTGTTCTATTAGTGAAAGGGTAGGTTATAAATTTATAATAGTTATAACTAATTTAGCTATTCTGGCTTAACTAGTTTACTATTTATTTTATGTCAGACAAACTTTATGCGTTTTAATTGTACCGAAAAATGATCAGGGTTATATTTGCAGATACTAATTAGTAATTAAAAATTGAAAATTTGTTTAGGTTTCTAGTTTGTACCGAGAAAGACAGCTGTTTCTAAAATATGAAAATAAAGTGAAATAAACAAATAATGAGTCGGTAGAAAATATAAAATCTCAACAAAATGTTTTAAAACTAAAAATAATGTCAGTGAATACTAATTATACTTAAAAATAGTTACCATATATGCATATAATATTTTATTATTATTTATGTTATAATATATAGTATAACTATAAATACATTATATACTATTAGGTATACACTCATATTTTAAAATATAATTAAATTATAATTTGTGTATGTAAATTTATATTTTATTTTAAAACAATATTTTGTTTAATGTGATATTTTCATTATTTATCTATACAGGTGTAAGCTATTTTTTTCAATGGTTATGTGTAGATAGGTACCTATCCATTTCCTTGATATTTATGCATGTGTATGTTTTGTGACTTCAAGAAGACAATTTTCAATTCACCGTCTGTCAGGTTATAATATGATATCTGAAGTAAACATCAAACTGTCGAAACATTGACGTTGGTCCCACGAGGTAATATATTTTAAAGATTGTGTATTCAATAAATGTAAAAAAAAAAATGTTAAATAGGTAGATATTAAAAAGTAAATAAAAGTAAATAAAAAAAAGTAAAGTTTTAAATTCTGTTTGTATTTTTGTTTTTAAAACATTTTTAATTAGAACATATTATTTTCATGTTTAAAAATGTAATGGCTAAAAAAAGCTTAAAGGAAAAAAAGATTTTTATTAAGTTTTGTATAGATGTAGGATATTTTACACTTGACATTAGAGGTAAGTGTTGAGTAAAAAATTCTTAATGATTAACCTGCAATAGTTATAGTTTGTAAGGACTGTATAGATGTTTTGTTTAAAATTCGTTAATTTTAATAAATATAATATTAATTTTATAAAGAAAATATAATGATACTTCAAAATATATTTTATAACTAATACAAATATATAATTAAACCAAATGAATTATCGGTGTGGTTGTTGTCTATCACTGTTGCGGTGTATATCGAAGTATATTTAAATAAAATGTTAATATAATATATTTTACTTAATCGATAACTAGGTAGCAATATGTGGAGCAAGTGATAAAACGAAACTGTCGGTAGCACGTTTATGTGAAAAACGAAGGATCATTATTATACATTTTGTAAAGTAATCAAAAATAGTTATACTTATATAATATGGGGAGGGGAGACTGTGATAATACAAAACGAATATAAGATAATATAACATATCTCTGGATATATATTATATTATGTACATTTTAATTATAAAATACAAAATACTGTAATGGTGTGAAAATTCTTTTACAATAGATTTCACCAAGTAGTTTTTTAATTGTCAAATATTATATTGTACTTATACCTAACATAAACGTTACGTAATTTTAATATATTTGTATCACAATGTGCGACGAATGTTAATATATATTGAGATTTATCAACAATTTTAAATTAACATTATTGTAGATATTTCACCCTTATTGACTTTAATTATTTCTTAATTATGGAATTTTTTTCTAACACTTACACATCTGTGTGTTTTTAGTGAGTGTCACGAAGATGCGACATAATAATCGAATTTTAGGTGATTAATTAACCATCAAATTTTCCCGATGACACAGCCTACAGTAGCAGCAGCAATAAATAAACGGACGATAATAATTCACAACTTCTGATATCACGGCTAATTTCCCAACCCCCTGTTCGTTCCATCATCCGCGGAGGACCTCAACCCCTAGCGTCAAGGGATCGCAGGGTAGGCGATTCGACCTACACTGCACGTATTATTGGCGCATTTCCGAGTGTGGCGCGCACACGGCATATAACTGGTATACATCGTCAGGAAATAAATTTACAGCACTGTTTTATGGGCAATAGTTTGGGCACTGGCACGCATTATTATTATGGATGAGAGCCATCGCTATGATATATACATATATTATATATATCTACGCGTGCGTTACACCCGTAAACAATCGTTTTGAACGAATATAGTCGGTGCACCTCTGTTGATTATCCGAACCTACGTAAACCCATATATATATATATGTGTGTGTGTGTGTGTGTGTGCGTGTGTGCGCTTAATGTATACACACATCGTACTGCATACTATAATATTGTATCACAGCACAGACAGTTGTGTAGTTATGGTAGACTTTTAACCAAACATATGACGCTCAAGGGATCCGCAATAGTTTTTCGAAACATTGATGTATTAATTATTAAATAATAATAAAAATGAAAGTTTTTTTTAAAAATTTCATATTTTCATTTATTCATAGCTTGTACCTATGTTATTTATGTTTTAATTTATCTAGTTTATTTTTGAAGTAAATTTAAAAAAAGGTAAATTTTGTTTGTAGTGATTCTGTAGAAAAATAACTGTATTATAGCTATAATACAGTTATTTTTCTACATAATCACCGTTCAAATCGATTTATTTTCATAAGAACAAATTTTATTATCAGTGCGTCGAAAAATTCTTGAACCAATTCCTTAAACCGCTTTTCAAGGTTTTATTTCACTTCTTCGTAGTTAGAAAAATGTTTTTCAGCTAAAAATTTCCCAAATTCAATGAAAAAGTGATAGTTATTGGGTGCATGATCTGAATTGTATGTATGGTGGGTGGCGGTTTTTCTTTCGAAGATACGAGATAACAAACAGCGATGTCACGTTTATATAAATTACATCTATTTCAACAGTGATTATGCACAAAAATAACTTAGTACTTATGAACTGTGGTACAATCTTTGTAAATTTCATAAGATCATAAAATATGTAGGTACTGTTCAATTTTTGAAAAAAATTATATACATATAATATATACTATATATATTATAGTAGATATATATTATGATACACTGGTACATAGTAATTACATATTGTTTTATAGTAGATTCGGCCTATCTCATTTTCAGACATTCAAAAATTCGAACTAAACCCTGAGACGGTTATTGGTCGCTTCATTTGCTTGGTATTGCATACCAACTTGCAGTTGGCGATAACATTTTTGTCATTAACCTGAATGATTATACTACTAATATTGTTTACGGTTTACAAAAAACACATAGTTAATCGCACATGGTAATACATTAGAAATATAAACTCATATTAAACTAAGAAGTATTTACATACTGTATTTAGTGTATTAAAGCGTTAAGTGAGACTTATTTCGTTAGCGTTATATATTTGTAGATATTATAATTTTTTTTTTATTATTATTATTTATCGTTTGAGTTGTTTTTTTTAACATTTTTCATATTTAGAAAATTACGATTACCCTTGTAACAATGGATAAGGTGCAGATAATGATGCTGGGATAGTGCACACAAGTATCACGACCAACAAGCCACACGCCACCGAAGCTCCCACCATCATGTTTCCTGTGAACATACTGTAAATAAATAGATTTTATTATGTATTCTATAATCAATATAATTTGACAGAATGCAGTACACATATTTTAAGGTAAGTAATATATATATGAATTTAAATACTAAAAAAAGTGTCAAAACTCAAAGGAAAGTAGAAAGTTAAATGTTATTATATGCTTTATATAATATGGCATTACAATGGTAAAGAAAAATATCTCATAGTAAATATGAAGATAAAAATGTAATATAAATCGAAATATAACACTATAGATATGCTTAAAATTTTCATTTTTTAATAATAATATTAAACATATTCAATAATGCCAACGTTGTGTAGAAAGTAGTCACATTTTTTGTGTTTGTATGAAATAAAATATTGAAGTTTTACCTACAAACATCATTAGGAAAAAAATGTTTTATGTATATTATATTAAATGCATTGAAGTTTAAGTGTTTCATCTATTGTTTTATTTATTTAGTACAATGTTATTACTTTTATTATTTGAAGTATATTGTAAATTAAAATAATAAAATAGTATAATGTGAGGTCGGGTCGTTGTTTGCCGTATTCATTACGTTCGCGTAAGTGTATCACATTTGCCTATTCTCGACGCCGTCTAACTTTTGTTAGAAATTATTATTCGTAATACCTATATTATAATAATAATATTATTATTCTCCAGTTACACATACACTTTGCGGGAATTTTTTTATATTTAAGCGGCGGTGAAGTCTGATATATTCGTTTGAAACTACTGTACAATATCGTAATTTTTTTTCCACCGTAGGTTTTAGTCTGTTTGATGTTTTTTTTATACATAAATACATAATATATGTATATAAAAAATCAATTTAAACCGTTCTTTAACAAAGCGATCCCAAATATAGAAAATATGAGTTTTATACCAAACAAGTATTCATAAAAATTTTTAGTATATTATATATATGGATGGTATATTTCGTGTAAATTTATAATATGGAATATCGTATCATAACCACAAGCTGCTGAGGCACTTATTAAGTTAAAAATACGTTTTAAATTTATGTTTAGAAATTAATAAACTAATAATGGTTAATCTAAATTTTATAAAAAGTATGTCGCACTTATTATAAACAGAGCGATTCTTATAAAATTACGTTAATTTTATCAATAAGTATCAAAACTTTATTTTTATATTATTTAAAGTCATTATAAAACATCATTTATGAAATATTTATACTATTATTTATATTAAGTTTTTACTTTTTTGAATGATAGAATATATTTTTAATTTAATATTTCATATAAAATATTTTTTCGGGAATTATAAAATACAAAAATCGGATTTTGAATGAGTAGTTAATAAGTTGAAAAAATTTAAAGTTTTGATGAGCAGATAGTGTTTTGATGGGTATAGTCTACCCTTGGGCTTTTCGATTCAGCTCATTTAAACTTTAAATACTTATAAGTCTTAAGTCATAACTTATTAAATACTCGTTTCTAAATTTGATTTTTATATTTTTAAATTTGTAGTATCCTATTTATTATGTCGTTAAATAAGTTTACTTGATAAAATTGTTATTCAATATTAATGGGGCGATCTAAAGTGTTTTTAATTATTATTTGACGAACGGGTTTTAAGAATTATTAATAATTGGTAATATGTGGTAATACATAATTTTGAACTAGTAATGTTATATACAGCAATTTTTACAAATATACAACAGTCTGTTACAAATGAATAATTTTTATAGTTATTATATAGTTATTAAATCAAGTTAAAATATTATAGTAAAGGTATACCTTTTACCTATATTATATATTCGTGTTATATTAAAGTATCATTTTTTTTTTGTTTCGGTGACTATAGCTATTGATTATTACGAACTAACATAAGTTTACACTTCATCTCAAATTAAATTATGTGTACATAATGATTAAATAGTTAAATAATTAGACTTAAATTAATTTGTTATAATGATGATTAGCGTATAAATTATCAAGTAAGAGATTAACAATATCATTTTCGATAAGACTCAAAATATTAATACAAAATAAGTAATAAGATTTCAGTAACAACTATAAAACCATTATTTGTTAAAAGTTATTTCATAAATTTATTTATTAATGCCTGAAAAATAATTTTATTTTTAGAAATTAAATGTCTGTTTGTAGTATTGTAAAACTCATGATTAGCCACATTTTTTCTCTAATAATACATTTATTAGAATTTTAATTTTAAAGAATTTTTGAATATATTAATTAAGAACTATATTATTTTTAGAATTTTAATATTTAATGTGACTCATTAAGTGGTAATTCAAAATTTTTATTATTAAATGAAAACTATCTTTTTTTTATTTTATATTATAATTATTATTATGGAGTTTATTTTTGTTGAAAATGGACCTAAGCCGAAATTTAAATGACTATTTTTTAAGTACTTTATTATATAATTATACGTAAGGTCCATATGATTGTTTTAATATGGTTGACGGTAACATAGTTTAATAACGCTGAAACTACTCATTAAAATTTCAGTTTAAAAATGTTCAAAAAAAAAAAAAGTATAAAATAATAATTTGCTTCACGATTTACACTTTAAAAGAGCAGTTAATTTAGAAATTATACGAGTTTGTATAGTCACAATACATTCTTTAAATGGAAAGAAATCTAAATATTTGAAAATGGTATTTAGTGTATTTAAAAATTCCAAGAACCGTAATTTTAATAAATACACTATGGAAAGATTAGATGAAGATGATAATGTCTAGTTAATAACCTGCAGTACTCAGACGATTGGATAAAAATTGCCATTGTGGGGGTCTGAGTGATGTGTAAATATTTAGTTTTTATTGCGGTAATAACGTGTATAATTATTAAGAATCAATCAAAACTGGTGTCATTTATTTTATTTGTATCATTACCAAAGGATTTAATACTTTTCATCTTATTAATGTAGTCACCTAATATATCAATCACACTGTTCTGTTAGATACCGAGGAGGTCATATATATTTCCGAATAATTATACTTGGAATTCGTGATTCACGCGTGTACCGCAGCAGTTGTTACGCGTTAAACTATTGAAAAGTAAACGCGCGTAACCGACGCATTGCACAAGGGCTTAGTCAATATCGTATAGTAATAATATAATATTATACGTCGTGTGTTTTCCCGTTGCATGGTTAGGCGTCTGAAAACAAAGGTCCGCTGGCTAATAACATTGTAAATATTAAAGGGCCCGAGGGATCAGTGCCGGCCACATTCAAGTAATTAATATTCCGTGCCACATATAGCTGGCTCGAAACCAGAGAGTCTGTAGATAATATAACATTATTATATTATTATATCACACGTTTTGTTGACAACACGGCTATGGTGTTCATACGTTAAAATACAGTTGCACAGGTAGGTAGATTGGTAGGTATAGGTGATATTATTGTAAAAGATCGGATTTCATGTATAATAAAGCATTCACGCGTTATTATAATTAAGAGAGATAATTTTGCGTCACAGTGGCGTAAGAAAATTGTATGTTTCTTTGTGACAAATAAAATGACAATTTTCAATTTTCAATTTTTTGTGAACATTTTTCACGTCAACTACAAATATTAAATATTCCGCTTAATTAAAAAAAAAAAAAAAAAAAAAAATGCTATTTTGTATTCCTCTTTTTTCTAATGACAATTTTTTATATAAAAACATTATTTTATTTGTATTGTTTTTAACTTTTATCGTCAATTATTGAGTTTTTCACGTTATTATTCAATTTATATTTAAATACCTACATTATTTACAATTGAAACACCCATATCGTTATAACTAGGTATATCTTTACCTTATATAATTTATTCCATTTATTCCACTTATTTCTATGATTTTTTTATTTCTTGTATTTTTGATAAATCTCGATAGTTTTTTGTTTACATATTTATAATGTTCTCATTATACGTTTATTATTATTATTATTATTTTTATTCATTCGGTAATATAACGCATACATCTAACACCTTTTGTTTTCGCATTTTGATAAATAATGGCGATCAAAACATTTCTATTCACATGGGTGGTCCACAAAAATTAATTATTATGATAAACATAACAAACGTTCATGTAACATTAGTTATTTACAACACCCATTCCCTCTCATGCCGTTACTTGTTTGGTCCGGGTACAACTGTGTTTAACGTGTAATTGCCAAAGGCCATTAAAACTAATGTGAAGTAAGAATGGATATAGCGTAGGATGCATTTTTAAAAAAGTATTAAGTTGTCATACAATATAAATGTGTTACATAATAGGTTGTAATAAAAAAAATAAATCATAATAATTAATATTTTTTTAACTCAGTCTAGTTAATTTGTTTTCCATACCAACTGTTTAATAATGTCTTAAATGTTTTCTAATTTTTGAAATTAAACATATTGTAAAATATGAAAGTTTAACGTCGACTTAATTCGAATAAACTGAAGTTAATTTTTTTTTATTATTATTTGTCCACCCTTGAATTTAGCCGTACGAGTTAGGAATCTGTTTATTAATAAACATCATACATTAACGCTCTAAAACCTTTACTGCTTCATCAACGACAGATAGTCCGTGTTTGTTTACAAAAAACAAACTATGTTGATTCAACTGGTCTTAATTTTAAAGAGTTCAATGTATTACCAGTTGACTTTGTTTTCAAAAAAATGGCTATTATGTGGGTGATCAAACACTTAGATCAATGGGTAGAGAAAAATGAAATTAGTAACAAAAGAGCTTTTCGATCTTTTGATGCTAAAACATCTCTTTGTAAAAAATCAGTTGGTCAAAAATTTGTTGATTATCTAGGTCCTATATATTACAATTCTATGCCTTTCTCTATAAAGAAGAATGTTAATATTAATTACAGATATCATTACGCTAAAAAATTAATTAATGATTGGCTACATGCATCTCTAAATGAAACTTAGGTTAACCCTATTGTATTATATTTTATTTATCTCTTTTTGTATTGTATAATTACTCAATAATAGTGTTTTAGTTTTTAAGTTGATTTGTATCAATTATAACTCTCTATCTTCGCCACAAGCCTAGCTTACTGAAGATAGATAATTCAAATGTACAATTAATGTAAAACTGTATATTTGTTTATTTTAAATAAAAAAAAAAAAATTAAAGCATCGTTCTTCGCTAAAAAAGCAATATACCCATAATCAAATTATTTTTTTATGTATAACGTCAAAGACATTTGAAATGAGTATTTAACTAAAGATCATTTGGTGGCAAGCAAATAATTTATATTGTCTTATTTTATAAACTATTTAATTATATATTTCTTAATTAGTGCAAACATTTGTTTTGTCAATGTACATAAGAGTAATAAAAAAAGTTAACACCAAAAAATATGTTTAATAATAATATATTTGTTAAAAATAAGAAAACTAAAAAAATGGAATTTGTATAATCTAGTATTACTTTACCGATATAATTTTAAATAAACAAATTAGGTCATAAACGAATACAATGATTCGTTGTGTTTGTATATACATAATATGAAACTATAGAATAAAATTAAATAGATTAAAAAAGAAAAACCCAGATATAACATTTAATCATAAATGACTGTTTTTAATTAGCATTTTAAATTTCTATTCAAACCACATTGATATCTGATTGTTTTAAATATTTTGATTTTAATTTAATACGAGTTTTAGTTATCATTATACAAATAATTTTATCAAAACGCATAACATTAATGAAAATCATGTAAATGAAATGACATATCTGTTGGCCAGGAATTACAATAGCCGTACTTATATGGTTTTTATATCTGAAGATAGATTTAACATGGGTTACAAAAAATTGCAGCGCAAAAATGAGTTTTTTAAGTTTTACTCGGGTTAGTAAAAAACCAAAATGTATGTCAAATGACACTAATAGGACATGCACATTTAATATTAAATGAATAATTAAAAATGATTGCAATGACTTGTATTAAATGTACCTACTGATAAATTAATCGTGTAAATTATAGCAATAGATCAAATGACTACCACACCAGAGAATTAAGAGGATTATTAAGAACTTCGCAGTGTAATGTTTATTGTCGGCTTTTGTTGTAAGCATCCCATGAAAACCGTGAATTAATTAGTTCTGCATTATACATTTAATATATCAGTAGCGAAACCAAATGCCAAGAGAACGCTTGTACCAAAGGTAATATTATTTAAAGCTGTTGCTACACGTATGTTAGTTTGTTTAGCTTGCAGATAGAGCATAATATCTTCCTGAAAACAAAATAATTTTTTGGTACGTAATATTGTGTTGGTTCATAGAATATTATTTTATGAAATTATTTTATTGGAAGTGGAAAAAAAAATCGTACAAGAACCTTTCATAAACTGTTTAATCTTAAAACCACCATTATTCCTTCATTCCAAGTACGAGTATTATAATAAGTACTATTATAAAAACTCGCTATTGTGTGATATTGCCTATATTACGTTTTTATGTTGTTATTAACAAAACATTTTTTTTTTCCGAAACATAATTTGATAATATCTTATAAAACAATTAGGTGAACGCTTTATTTATTAATTAATATTAATATTAAGTATATTATTTTAATACAATAATTTGCTTACTAAAGGGATACCTCTGAAAGCATTTTTAAATAGTTTATCATAATTTGTTTGGAGATATCAAGTTTTTTTTTAAAATTAAGACAAAATATAGATAGTGACTAATAGTTTGAAATATTATACTATCTGTATTATTATGAATACATATTAATATACAGACCTATTGACTTAGCATGTTAACCCTATTTATATGTATTAAAATTAAGAGTTTTGAAATTTTTAAGTACATATTATGATCATATTTTCAAACACCTGTAATTTTTGCATCACTTGTAATTTCTGTACCTGTGGGCTGTAATAATATAAACTTTTTTTTGCAAATGAAAATACTAATTTTTCATTGTAAATCGTTAAGCGGATAGTGTCTTAAAAATACTTATGTATTCTTATTGATATTATTGTATTATATTTTTGAACTTTTAATATAAGTATTTTTCTATTTTATTGAGAACAAATGGTTTATTTTTGTTCCAAAAATGAAATTTAAAGAATATTATTATATCGCATCACTTAACTTATGTCTAGTTTTGAGTGGTTTTGGGTAAGTGTGTAAACTTTATAATCACAAAAACTTAATAATCATGCGTTTAAGTAATTTATTGCGTTAATTTATCAAAGTCAATCATCGGATAATGTAGATTGATTGCATTTAATTTGCTTTAGACTTTCCAACGAGTTTGACATTATTCATGTCAAATTAAATGTTTTTGACAATTTACTTGCAACAAAATTACTATTGAAAATAATGTTTTGCAAGAGTTTTCTTGAATATAGGTAATCTCGAGAATAACAATACTCTAAAAAACTCTTTAAATGATTTAGCTAGGTATTTAGTCTCTTGTACAGAATGGTTTGTGTTGTAATAATGATTATGTTTACAGTGTTGGTAATAAATCCTTCTTGTTTATATATATATATATTATGCATACATTTGTACACATTTATTATTTGTCTCGTGCCCAGTATTGAGTACTTACATTGTTAACAATTGTTGTTAGCGTATCCTTATTTTTTTTACATTTCATTGTTAATTAATCTCTCAGACGATAGCAATAATTATTCCACACCTTTCGTGAGTAATTAGACACGTTAAATCCCTAAATCCTATAGAATACAACACCTTCATAAATAACCATAGTTATTTTACTAAGTTAAAATATTTGAATTTATAAATCAATTATCATTAAATAATTTTATTCCCCCTCCCTTTTAAAAAGGTCAGTCGAATATTATATTATATAACTTTGTCATAACATATAATATATTATTATTTTAAGTTATTTATAAATTGGATTTAATCTATTTTTGTAGTATTTATTTTTGATCTCATTCTAAAAATGATAATTCATTTTTTTGTAGTCATAGAAAGTATTCTATATTTTATTATTTAATTGTAGTTTATATGTCTTATACATTTACGAATTAAAATACCTAAGTAATTTTTAAAACATTTATAATGATCACTGGTTATGCGAATTTCTTAATTTATTCAAAATACTTATAATTACTTAATTTAATTTTTTTTAAAAAAAAGAAAAAAAGGAAAAACCAGCAAGCTAAAATCGATTAAAAGTTTGCCTACGCTTGTCGTACTTGTTAACAATAATATTACAATACAGTTGTTTATTATATGTATTACTATAATTCCATAATATTTAATATTTAAAACCAGTAATGTACATATTACGGAATTGTTGCAGCGACGAACATTGATGGTAATAACTTTT
This sequence comes from Aphis gossypii, assembly GCF_020184175.1. NCBI lineage: Eukaryota > Metazoa > Arthropoda > Insecta > Hemiptera > Aphididae > Aphis > Aphis gossypii. Next base: position 41,811,666 of record NC_065532.1, read on the forward strand.
TGAACACAAAGTACTGTGCAAATATGGGTACAACCGATAATCATATATATTAAAACCAACGTTGCTCGACTATTATAATAATATATAGACGTATTATATCGTTTCGGAATTGTGTTTCAGACATTATACGTACAAGCGAAATTGGTTGCTCACATATATAGGTATGTCTATATTACTATATATTATGCACGCACGCTTGTAAGAGTATCATAAACCACATTACTTAGCTCCAATGGTATTTGAATTTAAAAACGCGCGTTCACATGTAGCTAATAATGGACAGAACTGTCTTTATTATAATAGTTTATCACATTCTGCTGATACATTGCAATAAATGTAAAATATTGTTGCTGTTCGATAAGTATTATTAAGTATTATTTGTATTTTGTTATTTTATTTCAATATCTATATTTATTTTTTTTTTCATCAAACGTTTTAATAATTTTTTTTTGTACTTTATTCATCAATAGCGATAATTGTACAAAACTATATTTTTGGAAAATGTTGCTTTGGAATATTATATTAAAAATATCTGCTGTCATTAAAAAAAAGTAATAAAAAACTTAAAAATGATAATGAAAAAACATAGGTATAATTAAAAAAAGTTTTTTGCAACAATTTTAAATTATGTAAAAAACAGTATTTCTTTAAAAAGGTACAGAGTATCGATAAAATGGTTATTAACCTATAAAAAAATTACTTTGTATAAAAGATAGTGTTATTATTGGCGTAGAATCAGATATACATATGGCCATGTCACTAATTTTTTTTTAGAGGAGCCAAAATTTTTTTTTTTAGTTTAGTGTACCTATGTTGTATATATTTGTAAAAATTGGTTAAACTTAGAGTTGAGTTACAATATTAATAAAAAATATTTTGATTTTTAATTTTGAAATGAGCTTATCGTTTTAACCAAAAATTAAATTGACTTGACCATGAATGTATTAAGTGGTAGTTTAATAAATTATTCGATTTTCCTTTTTCATAGCGATTAGATAGTTAAGTATAATTGTACGATTGAAGTACTGAACAGAGAAAATTAACCAAAAGCCGAGTATAGATACATTTAATAATATACCTAATAAATTACTAACCATTTAAATAATTTCTTCCATAAAAATAAACAAATGAAAAACATAGTATATGGTAATTTTTTTCTCGAAAATTATGTTACTCATCATGATAATTTACTTTACTTTCTTATCGTTCCCTTTGATTATGTTTTATTAAAAAAATCTTGATCTTATCACCAAAATTTTAACAGTATAGATATGAACAGCTCATATCATTCATTTTATTTTAATACATTTATATAATTTCTTTAAAATTAAAAAATATTTAATTCATTTTTAATGTTTGACAAATAGATTTTAATTTAGAAGTGTAAAAATTACTTTACAATTAAAATATATTTATATAACTATATAAAATCCAATCGATCTTAAGTAGAGTCGCTATAGACCCCTCTATAACGTCATTCAGTTTTTATTGTAATTTTTTACAAAAACCTGCAGTTTTTTCATGATCACAGCAATATTTATTAATTGGCTTGTTTTTTTTTTAAATATCAACCAATAATTGTCGTTAATAAAATAATAACGCATGTATTGTATATGTAATATTGTCTACCAGGTATCTATATAGCTATATTATACCTAGTACACTTAACACTAATCCTCAGTTTATTGTTTTAGGTATAGTATTTGTGTACTTTTATACTGTGCTTTAAAAACTGCAGTATGCACAATGTTTTACTCTTTATATAATACCACATTATATCGATAATATTTAAAAAATACATAATTTCTTTTTGGTTTTTTATTTTTATTTTTAGGATAAGCTTCGGTTTCTATGCTACTAACTGGTTTTTATTTTTTATTTTTCTGACTTTTATTACATTACATGAAAACGATACGATACCTCTATATTAACGTAGGTAATATTATTTCCATATCGGAGAGATATTATTAAAATCATACGTGATTGAGATTTTTTTTTATAGTTGTAAAACGTGATGAAAAAAAAATTGTATATATATATAATCTCATATTAGAATTAGTGATGGGGAAGGTGATCGTTTGTGGAGCCATTGTCAGATAATCGTAATGACTAGATTTACATAATACAAGTATTATTCAGTAATTTTAGCAACATACCTTCTTAAAGGAAATGCGATCCTGATTGTTGTTAATTATTAGGAGGTTAACAACTTATACGTAATTTTATATTATTTTATCAATAATTTATGATTTTGTATTAAAAGAAACTTAAAATCAATGATTAATTTAGAAATGTTTTTAATTGATTTAATTATTATTCGATGTTAAAATTGAGTTTTTAATGTAATTTATAATTATTTCTAAATAAATGGTTGAAGATTTATTATAGATATTTTAAAACGAACATTATGAAATGAGTACTTACGTAGTTACCACGCCTAGTTAAGCCTAGTTAGATAAATTATCAATTATTTGTGCTTGTATGATGTTAAATTTAATTCCGTAATTTGATCTTGTTATACTATTAATAACAATCGAAGGACGGTATAATAATAATAGTAGTTAGTACAGAAGTACTTCAGATTATTTAACGTGGAGTTTCCGTTTACCGACTTCAGGATAACATAATTCATTAAATTAAGTACAATGTCTATCAAGTAGAATTGTCCGATATGAATTTGTATCTATTCAAATGAATATTTTACACAACTAACTACTGTATGCTGACAAAATAACATTAGCTTTTCGAGTCAAATAATATCATAATGTGCTTATACTTTAAAGGTGTAAAAGTTAATTAACTTAACCGATAAGGTTAAGTTTATGTAAAATTGTACGATTGATGGTACTGTAGTAAGCGTTTAAAGTCTTTGGAGCATACGAAGTCTAAATAGATTTTTGCACCTGCAGCAAAGCAGAAAACTCGGTGATGGTTTTACGGTAACAAATAGATCTTACACGCATAAGGACGAACACATAAGAAAACAATTTCTACAAGAACTGCAGGTCAACACTAAAACTACCGGAAATCGTCCGAAATGTATGAAGCCAGTTCCTCGTGGATATATCGAAATATGCGTATTATATTATAATAGTCATGGCAAACCAGCGGTGGTCGCGCGAGGTCTCGTCGGCATTGTGTTTATTCTTGGGAATCACAATTACTATTCCGATTTCAGTGGCGATATCTGTTTACGCCATCCGCGGTTCGTTGGTGTTTTTTTCACCGAAATTTAGAACATGCCCATGTTTATCCCTCGGGATTGGCCTCGATGGTCATTGACTGATATACCGGAAAAAGACAATACATATAAAGCATAGAGTCCTGAACGAAAAGAAAAAAAAACTAAAAGTAACATGTACTGTTGTTGTACTGTATGTGCTCACGTAAGTACGATCGTGGTATATATATTTTCATCATTTCACCGAAAGTTTTTATTACAGAAAACTTGCCACTACAATAATAGTCACAGCGATTTTTTCTTCAATATTGCACGCGTGCGTCCGCCGATTTCGTGGTTTATCGTGATATACGAACTTGTATATACGGATGCTGTGACCGGAATTATTTTCACACGTCATGAAAAAACCATTTTTTCTCCATTATGCTACGCGCGGGAACACATATCAAAAGTCAATGAGAAATATTACTTAAATATTGAGTAAGTTAATAATTTAAGTAAAAGTTTAGAACATAATAAGTATTAAGCTATAAGTTCAGAGTTAATAAATATATACTCGTATTTTACTAAAAGTTTAAAGTTAACACGGAGAAATATATTAACTCAACTCAGTTAGAAAAAAGTTGATTACTTTTTTCAACGATTGTGCAACTTTCAAATTTCTTAAATTATTTAACATTTTGTTAAATATTTGTAATAATATTCCTACTTATTGCACACTGATTTAGGTAATTGTAATTATAAGTTTATGTCTACTTAATTATTAAATCAATTCATTGTTTATAGCTCAATTGAATAAACAATTAATACTTAATTTAATTTTACCCATTTCAATTATAAATTTGTATTGAAATGTTTTTTAACCTACTGCATGCCTATTATTTTTAAAATGAATTGAAAAGACTAAGTTAATACAATGGAAATTAATCTAGTGAAGCTATTGAGTTTATTAAAAATAACAAAATAACTTGTAAGATAAAAAGCTTAAAAAATTAATTTTTAACTTAGTTTCGATTTATGGCCATTTCTGTCATCATTATCATTTCACCGAGTATTTTTTTTTCAAAGGCTTACTGCTGTTTAATTTTCGATTCGTTATACGTATAATATGATATTATTTACTAAATGTATTAGATATTCTAGTACTTGGTTAGATTTGATTATACTCTTTTACTCAAATTATTATAATGTTATAAGTAATAATAATAAACATTTATGTCAATAAAAAAATTGTTATAAAGATAATATGCGAAGGTAAACGTATTGTAGTATACAAATATAATTTATAAACTACCTATAAGCGATATTGTAAAATGTTACAAGTGACCAAATGTACACTATTTAATGCAAAGGTTAAGTTACACCAATATTCATTTAGACGAATTTCTACAATTTGCATTTATTTGTTCAATCAAAGATAATTTAAATATCTAAAATCAAAATATCTCAAAATTGTTTTATTTATGTTTTGTAGTTATTTATAATAGTAATGTGTAGGTAATGAATAACTTTATCTATTTTATTTTTTAAATTTTTATCTTTTGTTTAAAATAACCATATTTTATTTTGAATTTATAACGTCGTGATGTAGTGTATAAATAACCATGATAAATTATTCAAAAGTTTTTAAATCCAAGTTAAATTAAATTGACATGAAATGTTTTGAAAAATCTATCAGACTTCTAGCCTTTAAAAACACAAATATCAAACAGGAAACCTCGTAGAAGTTATACTCTGCTCGGAGAACTTAAACTTTTTAGAACAGTTATTACCCGAAAACTTTTTCAATTCGTTGATGATAATTTATTTAGACGTACACTGTGCAGTGAGTAAATTTTACTTAAATATAAGACTTATTGAAAATAGTAACTATATGAATTGTAGCGTTCAGTACATGACCTCACTTTTATCCCAAATTTTAATACTAATTTATTATTCTAAAAAGTAATCATATACACGTGAAATTAATTAAATTTGATCAACTTCAAGCCAAACTGTTTTTTTTTAAATTATGACAAAAAAAAAAAAAAGTAAATTATGTATGAAATTTGTACAATGTATTTATATACATTATAAAGGCATAGATCGATAGAAAGTTAAACAGTCAAATTTATTGTTATAGTTGTATCTTCGTTTTTATCCAAAAAACAGCAATCAAGTTCTAATAACAAAAAATACAGACTATATAAAAATAATTCTCAAAATGAAATTTCACTGTTAAATAAAATTATAACAACAATCTTAATATTATTCGCAAAATGTATTGAGAATTATTTATGACAAAACAACTACAAAACTTTTCTAAAACTATTAATTTTCAATATTTAACGGTCGTTATAGCGATGATTTTTCAGTACATTTTCAAAAAAAAAAAAAAAATTGAAGATTACTAAAATATTTTATAAAAGTTAATATTAGTTAATATTTCACGTCAATTTTTCAATTTAGTATTTATGAGTATACGAGTATATAAAAAATGTGTTACATCGTTGTCATATTAACTAAAAAATAATAAAATAATAAAAATTGGATTACGTTCTTTAATTGAAATCTAAAACAAATTATATTGGATAATTAATAAATTACCTAATATTAATAACTAAAATTTTTGAATCATAAAAGCTCCCATATCTTAAAAATCCATTAACATGGTATTATTGTTATCCTTAATATAAAAAGTTAAATAACTTAAAAACTACTCGTTTCAATTTTGAATTTGATACTTCAATATTTTTAGTAAATGTATTTGCTAAATAATTTACAGTAGAAAAATGGGGGTTGTCATTTGAAAAACAGAAGTTTGTACCTATATTCTTTAAGTAGTAGGTAGAAAAAAATCCAACTATTAGATGTTAGATAACTGTATTATTGAAGAAAAAAGTGGTGAGTATGCTTGGTAAATCACATTATTCATACACTTATAACCATGTCCAACTTTATATAGGTACGTAATTTTGTTATTGTTCATTCATAATTTAGACAGTTGTTAAAAATATAGGTACCTATGTAATTAAAATAATGTAAATATATATAACACTAATTACCAAGACCAATTAGATAAAATTAAGAAAAAAAGTTTTTTCAGTCTGTAGACTGTAAACTTTTTTAAAAAAATTTTTTTTTTTCAATATTGAAAATAAAAGTTTTGTTTTTAATGGTCTTATTAAATTATTACCATTTTCTTTGTTATAATTTATAAATTATTCGAGTACAAAAAAAAAAACAATTATACTTTATTTAAAAGTGTATTTTATATGTATGCACCTATACTAAATTAACGTAATAGAATGATTTTTAAAGTAATAAAATTAATTTCGGAATTAAATCCTATATTTAAATTTGCCTATCTAAATTTGGCAAATGTGTATTTTCAATTAATAATTTGACGTTATCATTACTTTGTTAACAATCTAATAGGAATATGAGATAAGTCAGTTTAGAACGGAAGTTTTAAAACGTATTTGTTTAATTTGGATTAAGTTTACTCTCGTGTCGTCTTTCTACATTTAACTTCTTTTAAGTACTAACTTATTAAAGCTGAAGACGTATACCAAATTTTAATTAAACTACATCCTTGTTTCCTACTTAAATTATTTTCGATATTCAAAATAATAATATTAATTACAAAGAGTATATTAATTTGTTAAGCGAACAATCATGGTTCATGGTTTAGTAAGTGATTTCCATTGTATCAATAAAACTTTAACGAACACACTTACTGTGAGTAGTAAAAGTTCAAGACATATTAATATCCATTAGTATTATATTTTAGCTTGACATTTTCGTTGTTGAGTTTTTTAGGTTAGATATTGGTGTAAGCGTGATGTGATGTTGGAATAAACGAAATTCAATAGATTATATAATTGTAAACATGATATAATATTATTCCTTAAAAGTTGTTTTATAGCAATAAAAATGAAATGGAATAACATATGTGATGTCGTCTTATTTGTTAATCGTTTGAAATTCAAATTGTCTATCTCTTTTGCTCAGAATCGTTTTTTAGTATACAACAATTTATCATCGAAGTCAAAACTACTATGCAACAAAAGCGAACTCCCCTGTTTTTATAATTTATTTTTAAAATAATGACAGGCGGTTACCGTTCACTCAAGAGGTTCATTGAAATGATGAATTTTTTTTTGTCTAAAATGTGTTCACTTTTACTAAGAACATGTTCCATACATAGTGGTTTTTTGTTGATATTTGATACAATATTCTCAAATAGAAATATAACCGTTATTGTTTCATTCGTTGTCAGGGGTCCTAGGAAGACTTAAAAGCTCCCAATTTCTATAGAACGTGGCATGAAATCCACTGGTTATATGGGTAAAAACTGGTCCTGAAATTTTTTAACTAAAGACACGATGAACATGAGTTGTAACGAGAATAGATTAAGGATCGATGATAAAATTGTATTGTACACAACAGCAGTACCACCGTCGTCGTTTTATTTTATTTGATGTTTTATTCAAACGATTACGCGTGGGTTCGTCGTCAAAAAGGTTGCCGGCTTTACTATTAAGCTATATATGTGGTACAGAATCGTTCTTGGCGCGCGCGGACGAAATTGGATTTGAGTCGGGCGCGCGAAAAACAAGAAAATATATTAACTATAACTACTATACCAACGGGGGAGTGCTTCTCCTATATAGACGTGCAATATGAAACGTCGGCGATCAGTCGAAATACAATTTATCGGACGTTTTGCAGACTGCCACCTATCACGTTACATTCGTATTTTATAGAAGGTGATTCTTTCTTCAGTTAATATAGTCCTTTTATATTTTTTTTTGTAAATTTGCTTGTTTTTAAAATTCTATACATGGTTTATAGTCATATATTACGACATGGCATTTTTGAAAAAAAATTCTATTTTTTTTATCGTTATGGTTTGTTTCACATTTTTAAATAATAATACGTCATACATTTTTAATTTAGTATTCCAATATAGAACATTTTCCTGAGAGTTTTGATTTATTATTCAAATCGAATTTCAAACCACTATAGTTAATTAGTTGTATATTTATGAGCGGAGTAATAGGTACACCAACATTTTTCGAGAATAATAAAAATTTGATTTATTTCATTAAAAATATTGTGTTGTAATGATTTCAAATATAACGTAAGAAAAATGTAAAAAAAAAATCATAAAATATCAATTCTATAATGAAAATAAGTAATATAATTGTGTAGGTACTCATAAATTACATATTATTAATATAACATAATATATGTTATAATAATATAACATAGAAAGAGTATTAAATTAGGATAAATGATTTTTGAGTATAATATCCTCTTTAAGCTATAGAAATTAACTTATTTCTACGTTTAATAGGTTAATTTTAATAAGTTAAATATTATATTATATTACATTTAACTATTTTTCACGAAATTTGAATGGTTATTAACTGAGTTATACGTACGTTCTAACAATAATTAATTGTACCTTACTGGGTCCTGCTGTTTCTATAAGTTTTATCAGGTCTTTACGATAGTAATTCTTTATTTAACACATGCAGTTATATACCAAAATCGGATTACAGTAAGTGATTTCTTATTTTTTGTAAAACGCTATTTAATTATTACCCAGTTATTGTAATGATGATAATATATAAATGCAATTTTTCTCCATTATTATTAATAATTGTAATTTGTATTATTTGCGTAGGTAAATCTGAAGTTCCGGACCGACAGAATTTGTGTGACATCTTCGAAACCGGAAGTAATACGTTTCGATTATTGACAGATGATATCTCCAGTAGTAGACATTTTTTGTGAGTATAAAAATAAAAATACTCATCTACTTACTCAGATAGCACCCAAACATTTAGTTGTCTTTACTGATCAAAGTCAAAAATTAACCGATTTAGTAAAATGTTTCGTTTTCACTGGATTTGTTTCCATGGTTTAACTTTGAAAATCGCGAACGCCATCAAATCCATCATTAATTGTGTATATATTTTGGTGTGTAGCGAAATTAAATAACAAATATCAAACTAAAAAACTCGTCACGTTTTACATTATTTGTAAATATTTCTCGTTGTACGTTATAAATTAGTTTGCATTTTTCGTAAACGTCGCACAAATTTACTTTTACAAAATGTAAAAAATCAATTCGATCTCTTAACCTTTCAGATTATATTATGTTTGGTCTGATAAACACATGTTCATCAGCAATTTTCCAGCACGAAAACCGTGAAAAAAAACACGATGAGCCAAGAGATGTAGGCAGTAGGCACCCAAATATACTGAATAAATTTTCTGCGCTCTAATGTTTTGCTTTACCATCTTTCCATTGAAATGTCGATTATTGAAGAAAAAAAGTTAGTTGAATAAAGACATACAACTCAGAAAAATAAATAATTTTTACAACCACGTTTCAACAAAAAGATAGAAATAATTAAATTATATAGTATGTAGTTAATAACTATTGAATAGTAGAAACAATAAAAACAATTTATGTAATAAGAATGTATTTTCTAACGGCGAGAAAATAACTGTTCGGATCCAAATGAAGGTTAAACACTATCTTTGTTTTATATTAATATTTATGGTTTTTATCACCATAATTAAAAACACAAATATTAGCTAAAAATGTAGTTAGTGTCAATAAACCCTTCCCCACAGCTATTCCTAAAAACATTTCGAGAAAATGCGATATAATATGTCGTATATACAGTTATATGTTTTTTTCTCACTTTAACTGTTATTTATTTATGTTAACTTACAGAAAACAATCTTCTGCGGCGCATATACGAAATCAAAACGTATGTCGTCATTTAAAATTAATAAAAACTTGAGACACGATTAATAATAATAACAGATAATATATTAAAAAAATATTATTTGTTTTGTTCAAAAAATCAATTCATCTAAAAATATTATATACCTACTGCTCATAGCGACCAAAAAATCACGAACGCGGTAAATACAGAATTCTGAATTTCTATAATGCAATATAAGTGACACCGTAATAGTGGTAAAACCCCGAATGAATAGTTTTGTTGTTCGAAAAATAAACTATTTTTGTCCGTACACGTTTTTGAAGAGGAGTCAGTCACACGTAAGTACGCATGATACGTATATACTAAATGTACATACATATTATGTTAGGCGCACGGTCCGTAGTAGGATCGTTACTGAAAAATCTCTGGAGACCGTAAAATACGCACTTAGACGATATAGTCCCAACATTTTTGGTGCGATTCGCAAGCCGCCGTTGAATACTGGCTGTTGCGTGTATAATATTATAATAATATTATTATTATTCCTGCCTCGGGGCCAAGGGAGAAAAAACCTTCGAACACTTAGGGGTGTGGGGGAGGGTTGACGGAAAAGGAATAACCCATTTAAGACGCACGAAATTGATTGAAGGGCCTTTTAATTGGTTTTGGCAGTATAATTATACAATATGCTATATAATTATATTAAATCCCACGTTTGTTACGATGCGTATGCAATTCATATCTGTACCTACCTCGTGTTATATATCATAACACGACAAATGTGTGTGGCTAAAGAGTATTTCGCATATTTCGACCATCGCGCCGTGGTCGCCGATAAATGTTATTATCTTTCCGTCTCTCTCAAATTTAGTAGGAAATGTTATTTCGATTATTCAAGTATTATGCGTTCGTATTATAAATTGAGTCCGACGCGAAATCTGTGCGTATTTGGACAACTTAATCGAAAACCGCTGTGGCGTCTGTACCCATTTGCATAATATAATACTATGTTCGACGTTCCTATGTAATGGTAATACAACACCTCATTATAATTTAAGTAATAATAATAATAAATGTGCGGAATAGGTAGGTACTGAAGGAACTGAATATTTTCTATAAAAACTCGCAATAATGATATAATTATATGTATGATAAAAAAACACTATGAACCCTCGTCGGTCATCTCGCAGTAAATATACCAAAAATTAAATATGAAAAAGAAATCCAATCCACATGGTCATTTGGTCGTATATATATATAATTTTTTTTTATATAAAGTGTTAGTATCATCTGACATTTAGTTTTATTGTTTAAACTTTCCTATATCAATATGTATAATGTATATGGTGTCGGAAATTAAAAATTAAAATAAATCTAAACGTGCTATTAACTGTAATTTTAATTAAATTTACTTATGACCGCGTAAAATATAAATTAACATAATGTACTTGTGTCTTGTATTATCTAAAACAATATTTAAATATTATACAAAAAAAAATTATTGAAAAAAAAATATCTTTAGACGGTGTAGAGTTGGAGGCACTCTATTAATTTTAAACAATAACTGAAAGTATAATATAACCAAGAGCCATATTCGATTTAATCCAAAGTCTCAAAATATTAAATTTGTTATTGTAATAAAAATGATAAGAAAAATATTGAATGCTTAGTTCGATCGTTCGAGTTTTTAACGAAGACAATCTATCAAAATATAACATTCACGGATCTTACCTATTTGATATAGCATAATATATTAATATCCCCATGTGTTTTGTATCATTCTTTTTGAACTTTTTTCATTTATGTTACATATTGTTTATTTATGTACAACAGATTTGTAATATTTATTTTAATAATTCAATGATAATAATGATAAAAAAATATGTAGAATATATGATGCTTATACAGATCTCTTACCAATATTTGTATGTTAGTAGGTACGTTAAATTATACAACTGCCAACTTAAGTTTCCCGATCTTGTCGATCAATCGTAATCAACATCAACTGGTCATATACTTACTGCAGAGAATACCATTTCCAAATAGTAAATACGGATATGAAGCCACATCCTTTTTCGACCAACTAAGCGTCTAGTAGAATAATCAACAAACTTTTTGAGAACCAGAAAATAGTTAAGAAGTATATTAATTTCAAAAACGTAAGGTTAGTGTTTTTATTTAGTCGTTTTTAATATATTTAAATTCTATATTTATATTAAAAAAATTGCCCAATCATTTATAAAAATCAAATTTTTTTCAACTAAACTATTTTATCTATATAATAATTTTTAAAACTGATCTACAAAAAAATCAAATTATTTTCGTAAATAAAAAAAAATAAACTATGCATTTCGTAGGATAGAATAAGTTATTTAATTTTCGAGTAAAATCATTTTCATTGTTAAAAAGATTATACTTAAAAAGAAAACGTATTAGATAACTAATTATTCAGGAAAAGATAATTAATTAAGTTTAAAAATATATAATTAATGAAACAGTAAATTGGTACTTTTTTATAACAGTGATATTAAAAAAAAATATATATGAAAATTACGACAATGTTAATACTCTCTTTATTATAGTTGTTGTTTCTCGTGTGAAACGGTTTTACGGAAATAATTTTTATTTAGTTTACGGAATACGTTATCAATACCTATCTATCGAGTTAAAACAAATGTCAAAATTTTATATGACTAAAAATAAATAACCTGCAAGCTATGGATTTTAATCAGAGTTTATTAAACCCTAATTTATTATGATAGTTTAAAATTTATGTTTGAAAGAAATCGATTTCATTTTTTTTTGCAAATAAAACAAATTAAACGAAATATTTTACAGAATAAGGTATTGTGTGGGGTTATTCAAACAGACAGTGAATATTATGGTGGATTGAATGGAAATATGGGTCACATATTTTATAGTAATTGCTTACACCACCGATTAGTCCTCAAAAAGTACAAACAAAATATATTTATATACTTAAAATAACCGTAATACTATCACGTAAAACACGGAATAATTAAATTACACACCACGTGGTTGATTTGATTTTGAAAACGTAATTAAAAAAAAAAATGCTAAAACATTTGAAATGGATATATCCAACAACAATGGTATCAGCCTTTTCGAGTATATATTTGAATTATACAATACAATATGTACATATTTATCATAATTTTTCGCAACATCAATTTACACTTATATAGGTACTTACATAATATTTGGGTTCGCTTCGTATATTCCTTTGTGGATAAAAAAAAAAAAAAATGCCAAATGTTTAAATTTATTTCGATTTTTTTGGGTATAGTTGCTCATTGTATTATAACTTGTGATCAGCCATTTATTACGACCACGAGTTTAACATTAAAATTACGATTTATAACTTTGAATTTACCATATTTAAATTAAACGGTACCGTATAATATTGCTCGGTAACCATGAACTACCGTAGTACACTACGTTAACAAATACGAATGAATAATTCATCTGAGAGAGCACATTTCTATTCATTCAACTACGAAACATTCATGTTACACTTGACCCTCCGAAAATGGTTTATGATTTTTATGGTATTTTTCGATAATTTAATAAAATATACGCGTCGTATTTATTTAAAGTATATAAATATATTTTTATTATAATATTGTTTATTTAGGAATTTTCGTAATACTATAATGCATCATGTTTTGTAGTTCGACGGTGTATTAGTCTTTTTCGCTGTAACTATAATATAACTACGACAATTTTTGTACCTTGTAAGTTTAGTGGGTCCGTGATAATAACTTTATAATACAAGTTCACGTAATATTTTAATGAAATAATGATATAATATCGTAGATAATTACACTAACTAACCGACTCGGCTAACACTCCGTGCTGCATAATATATTAAATAATTAATATAGTATCACCCGTGTGACCAAAACACATGATGGTAACTTTTTATTTATCTACCGAATTGATACCGTTTCCGTGGATAGTTTACTACCACGGTTAGCTAATTATATAGGGATTATATTTTCTCCATTACTCAACCCATAGACTTGGACTATTTTAGTGTTAGACATTTAATATCGTTTATCCATTGAATTAATTGATAACATGATTTTACATAAAATGCCCGTAATTAAAGTGCAAAAAATCACAGATGGAAAAAATGCAGGCAAAAAAAAAAAAATGAACATAAAAACAAATTTGCGCTTTATACCCATAAGCGATTACAAATAAAAATCATGTAAATAATTTAAAAAATCATACAATATAGCGTTATTAAGTAATTATGATGTTAAGAGTACCACTACCTATATATATGTATTATATACCTGTACGAGTTTTGTTATTGACAATTATTATAATAGGTAAGTTAATTTTATTTATCTCTGGCAAAAGGTTGTATAATTACATTATACAGCTGTAAAAACTAATAACACGGTTTACATAATTACAACCCAAGCACGGGTCTCTCGGAAAATGAAAAAAAAATGTATTATATTTCGAAAGTTCGGTAACAGCTTACTACTCAATAGACTAATAATAATTAATAAAATATATCCACGAAAAATCATCTCTTTGATATTTAAAAACAACGCACACGAGCATATTATGTTAGACTTCTGCAAACATTTTTAATTATAGACTGAAACACTAAACTACGGATTGATATATTTTTATAATAACTACGTTTTAAACTAAAACTCTAACGACATCTGCGATGTAAATGTGCAAAACGCTTAAATAAAATTCATTACGAGTGGATTCCCCCCCTTTTCTCTCTCATTTTTCAAAAACAAATGCTTAACTAGACAGTAGATTTTTTACTTTAAAAGTTCAGATTATTTTTTTTTACACCAAACGCACTTTTTAATCACGACGCGTTGAGTCCAATTTAATTTTGTTTATAGTTTAAATAAATGAAAACTAATGTTTGTTATTATATACGTATATCAGAGGAAATTTAAACGCGTATGGAAAACTTTACCATTTAAGTCCATTGGTTTTTGTTTTCGTAAAGACTCAGACGCATCGCATATATTATTTTATGCGCATTATTGTTAGTCTAATAAATTCAGATTTATTTCGGTCAACAAACTTATGCGTCTTATATCGTTTTAATCTTATAGCAATATGTTTTCTCTACTAGTGGAAAATATGTACGATGATTAGAACCGTTAAAACTTATGAGATTAGATTTCGGAAAACAAAAACATTATAATGCTAAGGGAGTTAGATAGGAAACAAGTTTCAGATTTAACGACAATGTTGACGAACAGAGTGATATTCGTTTGAGTCAAAATGGTCGTTGCCGTTTCTACCAAAAAAATATGTTGAAATCAATGATTTTAATTTTTAGCCATTATGTATAATATGACAATAATTTTTAGTGTGATAATGCTTTGAAGTTTTTAAGTAATTGCAAATTCCGTACAATTATATACAGCGATAACAGCTGATATATTTTTACGAGTTGATGAAAATCAAAATGTTTGTGATAGATCGATATCTGATTATTTTTTTAAAATAATAATTTAGTTGTATATAATATCACATCTGCATCTGCTATAATAATTAATAACAGAGTTGTTAACAAGTAAATCAATCTATTTTTGCTTTTTTTTTTACACATAGGTAAATGCTTTTATTGCTTTTTTAAATTATTTCAGCTGTAAAATTTTTATATGTTTATTATGCTACTATAGTAATTATAAAAAATTAAATTAATAAGAAACGAAAAAACCCAGAATGCGGACTAAATGGTTATAATTAATAATTGTTGGCTTGGGTTATTATTGTTTTCGTTATCGGCTTGTTTATATTAAATGTATTAAACGTGTAAATTGTCGATCTACATATTATAGCCTGCATTACCTATAGGTCAGTATACTTATAACATCGATATCGGCCATTTCAAAATTTAAGATTTAGTTTTGTAATTTGAAACCTCTTGTATGAAGTATGCACCGTTCAATTCAGTGAATGTAGAGGGTCATTTTATTATTATTTTATTATAAAAATATTCCGTCGGACAATATAGAGTCAGCTTCACTTCTGCAAATGTAGAGAAATGCATGGTAATTAATTTTTTTTTTAATTTAAATTAATTTTTCAAAATTTTTTATTCATTATTATTATTAGTTCATGTTAATTTTGGGTAATTTTTTTTTTATTCATTTTTTAAATGAATATAATTTTTTTGTTTTTTTTTTAAACAATTGTGTGCTTTTTTAGTTGCTTATTATGCTTTAAAATCCCAGATCCCAGTCCTAATAATAGTATACAATTGTATTATCATTTTTTTTTTTACTGTTGTGTTCACAAATGCACACATGATAATGTTACATTTTTTGCATCTTTATACGGTTTTCAAAAATTACTTAGTGTTAACGTCTTGTAATAATAAAAATAAATACCTAATAAAAAAAATTGCTTGGTACATTTTGGTGGAAACGGCATATTCGTAAATCAAGGAACTGGTTTTTTTTCGGAAAATTTAAAAGGTTGTAATTATTAACCGAGGGATTAAACAAATTTATTGAAATGTGTTTTTTTACTGCACAGCTGATGCTTTAAGTTTAGGTTAATAGTAAATATTAATATTCAGTAATAAATTAGTTTATATTTTGCAAGTGGGCGTAAGATGAATAACTGTTGTATTACATTTTTTTTTACTTCTGAATAAAAATTATCTCCTCTTTTTAATTATATAGTGATTTGTATCGAAAAATAACCGATTCCTTCATTTTTTTTTAAATTTTATTTTATATAATTGATTAATAAAAACAAACTTAAACGATTTTTTCGTTACATATCTATTTGATTTTGATTTTGTTTTTATACATATTTTTTAAAATAAGCTTAAATTTATGTTTGTTTGCAGTACTCGAGGAAATAATCAAAAACTAAAATCAATTTAATACTATGTGTTTAGTTTTAAATGTTTTAATTTTTTTAAATTATTATTTGATAAGAATTTTATTTCAATTTTTTCTTTTATATGTAAACATATTATTAATTATTTTGTACACACAAACACACACACAGATAAAGATGATTAATTGTTATCATTTATAATATTGTAAGTATAATATAATTAATAATTATAGAAACTATTCGTAGTGAGTCTACGCTTGGATATTTATTTTTGAATAAATTAGAGTCCAGTTAAAACGTAAACTGATTTGATATATGCGAGTAAACAACTATAAATCAATTAATTTATTAATAATTTACCTCCTTCGGGGCTCGGGCTACCTAAAATAACCTTCCTAGATTTTATTTGAATATTATCTTAGGGGAATTCTGTATATTAAAATTTAATAGGTATTTATAATATATATTATCAAAAAATATATTAATGTTTGTTCAAAATCTTGTTATTATCATGTGGTTAATTGTCGCTTTAAAATTGTAACGGTAGAAGCAAAAATACGATAGGTATATCCAAGCAGCAAGCGAGTCGTATTATAGTTTCCGATGATTATCACTCAAAATCTGAAAATGTACGGTACCTATAAAAATACAATATGTCTAACGTTATATTTCTTAGATTTATAACGCTGGTAAGGAAACTCAATAGATCATTATAATGTGATTATGAAGCTATACGTTCGACAGGATAAATTATGTATTTTTGTCGATTCATCTCGATTTAGGTGTATTAATAACGTTTTTGGGGAATGTAACACATTAATCGCACATTAATCGGGTTCTAAACGTTTACACGTCTAATGTTGTCGCGTCTGTCACGGTTATAACGACTCAGTTTATCAAAAACCGTAAGTTTATTACGAAATTATTATTATTGTTTATTTAAGTATAGTATAGTGTGTGTATAGTGTAAAGCTTAATCTTACCAAACGTTATTATGATAACCACCAAGCGTTGACAACGATGCGGGGCAAAATTATATTAATTTAACAGAGCTGTTTTAATAAATTGAGTGTTTAAAATTAAGATTGAATTTTACGTGCTATACAGAATTTGCTTCATAACGACTTGTAAGTTATAACTCAATAGGGCGGTGGTTGTTTTATATTTTAAAACATTTTTTATTATCTAAGGAAGTATGCGTTTTATACTGTAAATAAAATTGTTTTTTGTTCTTGCACGTTTTAATTCGGTTTTATGTTGTATTTTTAAAAATTTTCAATCCCAACGTTGTATAGTGATTAGTCCAGCAATCAAACACTCGAGTCACGATCGTCCGCCGCTGATTGCTGTCCTGTAGTAATTAAGCCGTAGCTGAAAAATACGAGGAATTTCTATCGTGAGTTCCATGCGCTAGTAGCATGTACAATCGTATAAAATGGTAAATTGAAATTTTAAGTTCACCTCCGTCAAAAATACTAAACTCAATCGGGGCGTTAATAATATTTTAGTACATATACAATTGCATTTTATAGCTTTTCGTATAGAAATCGAATACATGACCTTAATAGCTGTGGACTTCGGACATAAAATGCGGACGATGTTTATTCGCTTTTATTTTCAGGACGAGTAGGTTGCGATTAGTTTTACGATTGAAAAATAATATTTTTTTCATTAGTAAAAATATCAACTATCGTAAGTTTTAATGAGTGTATAGATAAATCAGGTATGGATCAACCTGATCATCAGAATAGTTTCTCAATATTTTTTGGATATTTATAAAACACTTATTCACGAAGAATTTATAATGCAATATAATGTGTAAAACTTCAAATCAATACGATTAATATGTTTAAAAAGTGATAATCCGTCCACCGAATGGACATGGTTTTTCTAATATACCTGTAGTAGATACCAACTGGTTACTAAACCTATTGTTCAGTAGACAAAAATTGAACCTAACAGTCCTCATTCATTATTTTCTCATTGCTGTAATAATGCTTGAAAGGATCACACTCGTATTTAGCGAGATATTTTTATCCTTTTGTCCTGCATAAATACAGCTCACGTCGGATATCATATTATTATTATAATATAACTTTGCCTCCTTGTTTGGCGAAATTCCTAAGAGAAAACAATAGGAATGTTGTCGGAGATCTCTCACTATACTTTATAAATTTCTGAGACTTTGCAGCAGGGTGGTTGCAGTGGTCTTACGTTTAGATTGCAGGTCAGTTTTGAAAAAGGAGGTGTTTACGTCGAGTATGTTATAATGTAGTGTATTTATTAAAGCTTGTAAAATTTGTGGACAGAGCCAAATTCTTGTATACTCGAGATCAGAGCTGGATAAAAATGTATATTGTGTGGACTTATAACACAGTTGGTTATGGTATGGCGTGGCTCAGCGGCCAAACGTATAGCCCTATAAGCTATGATATCAAAGAAAGCTAACCAGGTGTTGTTGTTGTAAAATATCGTTCGGTTTCTTTGTGGCTCGAATTGTTATTGACGTTGAAATCGAATTTTCTAATTAACAGAATTTATGAGTGTGTTTGATGTGATTGTGTTGTTTTCAGCAGTATAATTTAATTCGTTAAATAGCAGGTACTGATTTTCAGGAATCTATGAACAATTGGTTGTGAATTTATTATAATAAAATAAAAGTTAAACGACACTGCTGATAAACTACACTGGGAATACGAACGTTATATCGTGGAAACCCTTTTAAACTTGGTACAACCTTGTTTCGATTGTTGTTTACACGGTTGACTTTCACTTAACGTCTCACGTTTTCGTATAAGTAAATAAAAACTTAAACTTTTGTATTGATATAAAATTACAAATTAAAATGGTTAAGTTAAATAAAGTCTAGATAAAATCGATGAAAAATTTTGAATAGAATAGAATTCTATAAATATGTAACAACTAAAAAAAAACACAAATAGCTTTTAAAATTTTACCGAAACCGATATTATGTGTGAATTTGTTTGTTATTACTTATTAGCATTAGGGACTTCTAGAAATTTGCATATTTACATTTTATACATATTCATAATTCTAGGGTATTAACGTTAAACTTTTATTTTGCAAATTTTACTTTTTTTTTCATTCAAATTAAATATTTATTCAGCAATGTACAAGCCATATTTTGTTCTATTAACTGATATATATTATACAACTACAAAGCTACAAAGGCTATGTATAATTTTATTTTAATTGCATTTTACGTCGGTCAGACCGGTCTCTGAGAATTGTGAAGGTTGAAAATATAAATTATTACAAATTTATTAAAAATCATAAGAAAAAGTTTTTAATGACAAATAAAATTGTAGTATATTGTAGTTAAACTTACTGCATACAAATCCAAAATCGAAACGCCTACATTTTCTATTATTATGTATTCAATCCAAGACCTCTAGTAGAAGTACGCCCTGAATGATCGGATTGCGATACTCTCGATATTGTAAATCAGTAAAGTTAAAATTTTAAACGTAATTTAAAATTATGATTAACGCACCAAAATTCGACGATTCGTCTGTACCGTTTACGAATTCGTTCAACATAATAATACATTGTAAAAAAATAAAGACCTTATGATGATGATAAAGTGACTATAATTTTATGCATTAATATTTTTGGTACTCAACTGGTTGGGTATACCAAAAGCATTATTGTTATTAATTATTATTATTTACTTGAAGACTAATGAGTATATAAACTGAACACAATAATCATATTAATATGTTGCTCGGATGAGAATTACACACACTAACATACAACTATCGCGTCACCGAATATTCAATTTAACGTTAAACTGTAATAATGATTTGGCTTCGCAGTATGTGCACATCGGCACAAGCTGCGTAGATTTTCCCACTCTACGTACATCACGATCTCACCACAGAGTGTCATTTCAAAAATAATCATTTCGCGCCAAAACCATTACTAAGGCACGTATCCGTGATCCCTACGAACCAATAGTATAAACAATTTCCTAAGCCGTTGTAGTGCGTTTATTAGAAGGCAAATACTGCGTGCTTGTGTATGCGTATGCGTGAAATGTGCAATATGCAATGTGCACGGTGCACATCATAACAGTGTACTTATTATAGGTTAACTTAGGTTAGGCCATCTCTGTATGAATGTATAAGTACAAGTACGCTCATCAACACGGTAAAATTGTGTTGGGATTTCGTATGAATAAAAAAATTAAAAAAAAAAAACAAATTAGTGATTATAGTAGGTACCAGATTTATTGAAATATTTTTTATTGAAACATCTAAGATGCCGTTAAGGTAAATTATTGTTTGTCAGAATAAATTGATACATAGTCGATTCTTCAGCACAGCAAACAATAATAATATTTAAAATGTGTGCAAAAGTGTACAGTTTAGTCTCTAAATATTGAGCCGATCATTGGTCATAATTAGGACTGGCATTTCAATGAACTTGCGTCTTTTACGGAACGCTTAACACTATTTTATTCTATCTACAAATGTGTTTCAAAGTGCATACAATATTTTAATAATGAATAAATTTTAAGTTTTCGAGTATATTTTAACGTTTTTATGGATATTTTAATTTTTAGCTACCTCTAAAAACATAATACAAATTAAAATTTTTAAAATTTTTATTTCAAATTGAAATACAAAAGTCAAACATATTTTTTTCAGTTCAACCTCTTATAAATCATAATGATATTATTTAAATACCAAAAATTAAAATTAAAAAAAAATTCTAGTTTGTTTTATTTAGTAGAATTATTTAGTCTTGGTCATAAATACATTTTTTAAGAGAATTAAAATAGCTGTTTAAAGCATTATAATCTAATCCTTAGTCATAGTATACCCTTTTTTTTACAAATTCACAATAGCCGGTTAATAAAACTGTCTGTCGATTGGTAATAAATAGGGTTTTTAATTCGAAGTAGTATTAATTAAAAAAACCCTATTTTTATTGTAAGATAAAAATATTTTTATTTATTTAATTATTTGGTGACTTTAAGTATTAAAAAAAATGTACAATTTATTTCGATAAACTGTTTTCAGAAGAACATTGACTGATTACTTTCTAAAAAAATTTTTATAAGGACAAAATACATCTTTAACATACCGATGCGTATTCCATAGATAAAAATTATCTTTTTTACCATAATAAATTACGTAGCTATGATGTATTACATAATATTTTATATTTTACACAAACTATATATAAAAAAAGAAGAGCTGTTTATATTTAAATATTGCAGATCGGCCTAAACAAACATTGGATTATGAACTTTAATCTAGACATTTTAAAAGAAGTATAATATAGAAAAGAAATATGTATTGATTATATTGCACCTAGTAATATCATTTTACGGATCAAAACACGCGATGTAATGATCGCCCAAGTAAAATATTTTTCTATACGAATTTCAACGGAATGAAATATATTTTGGTCGATTGAATACAGTTTTGTCTATATCTTTCAATTCAAGCATTGCGAGAATAGCATACTCGAGAAATATCACATTTTTATTTGATTGAAAATACCTACTGTTTTTTTAATTAATGATTTTTGTTTTTGTTGAAACGTATTTTGACGGTTTCTTGGAGATATTTCCCAATTCAATGTATTATAAAACCACAGAATTCAACACACCGTTAAACTCTAAATAGTATATCTCATTTGATCTTTTCCAACTACAAACATTAAACATTTGAACGTAGGCACCTATCCAAATCATTTATGAATTATATTGAAATTATCAAATATTGAATACTGACTACTGAGCTTTCAATGTTAATTGAAAATAACTTATTAAAAACGAAAATCCTTACCGTTATTAAATTATATCTTATCGTAGCGTATTGTTTTATCAAAATACATTGTTGAAATGAAATATACTTATTTCAATATTTTTGTCCATGGATTTTTTTTCCAACGATAATAATGATTTTTTTCTCATACACATACGGTCAAACTTTACCCAATATAATATTTGTCAGGATGTGAAATATTTTGATAAGATTAACAATATTTAGATTTACAATTCAAACTGTTATAAATTATAATATTATGCATACGTGAAGGTAGTATAAATTGTACGAAACCCTTATCGGGGTCGCACTTAATGAGTAAATTATTAATTTATGGACCGGAATATATAATATAATTATTATTTATAAACGCGCATTGTTACGCCGGTGTAGATATAATTCGATAGCGAAATCTGTTCACCAGAGATTTTGATTACTTTCTAATACGTAAGTAATAAACACTAACCCGCTGCCTTTTTAACGGTATAGTAAGACTCTTTGAAAAACAAAATGTTTACTTTATTGTTATTATTTGATAATTAATTCGTTCGTTTTAATAAGTTGTACTCGATTAAAATTTTTAATTTAATGAAACCCCAACAAATATTCAAAATTAATTGATCACGCTCACTCGGTTCCACTTATAATTTTAAGTGTACCTACATTTTATATTTAACACTGTTTAAATGTAATTTTAATTGAATAATATAAATTTTAATACTTGTATGTAATCTTAATGAATTGCACAAATATTATTATTATTATGAATCATAAACGAAAAATTAACACCGCGGGATTCTACAACCGATTGTACAAATAATTAAAGATTTATTTTTATTTCCTGTTATGTAACCGGAAAACAGGTATACAAACGTGATCCCTTCATTTTTGTACAATTATACAGTATAAATTATATATTATTTCGTGAAAATTAAATGTGACTAATTATTTTTAATGACAAACGAAACAATTTAACATAATAAATTCAGCAATCGATCAAAATATTAGCTCTTTTATTAACACAATTTATTATGGTTCTGTTTTATTAAATTAAAGTAAATTTGATTATACAAAATAGTACGTGCGATCTTATTTTATGTCTATCTATAATTAATTAGCAAATAAAACCATTTTTAAAACGTAAAAAATTATAATGCATATTTTAAAATGTTAATTTTTTTTTTATTTTAGACTTTTTTTTGTCAGGTTAATTGAGATTATTTATTTAACAGTGATTTTTTTTTTTTGTATGATTTACAATATGATATTAGACGTAAAATTAAAGTTTCATTATTATATAATGTATTTGAGTATTGTACATATAAATTACAGTATATGAACATAAAAAAAATATTTGGACGCTTGACGGTAAATAATTTATTTTTTCAGTAAAAATGAGGTAGAAAAATTGGTTAGATTTATAACACGAAGTCATGAAATCTTAGGTTTTTTAACTGGTCAAATTACATTTAAATCAAAACATAAGCTCTAGAAAACACGTTTCTACTGGATAATCATACATATTATATTAATTTTCATTATCTAATATCTTCCGATAATAATAATAATATATTATAATAAAAACTATCAGCTGACGTATATTATACATATTCATTTACAAACAATATAATGTTAATTAATTATAAAAATCAATTGTTTGTATAAATTTAAATAAAGATATAAGTATAATCATTTAAAGAATATTTAAATACAAAAATTCAAATTTTTTTCTTTTCTTTTATTTAAAATAGGTTGAAATTTCAGTTTTTTAATGTAACAAAAAGGTAAAATATTAAAATAATCCAAGTATCGATGTTTGTTAAATTATCTTCATTAAAACTATAGTTCTAATAAAAAATACTTAAGCTATATCCCAATTTTATGTATTAATATTGATTAAGACTATTGTTCTAGGTACATTATTATCATGCAATAAAATCATACAAGAAAAGTCAGCCGATAATAACCGAGCCACAATATTCTTACTAGGATGTCACATAGCCAAGTATTTAAATGCAAATAAAGTAGTAGGTATGGTAAATATTTAGTTTGAAAGTTATTTTAATACGATCACTTGAATACTTTACGTGGTTAATAGCAATATCGAAATGTAAAATATAATTTGGTGGATCATCTCTATGATGGTCTCAGCGTTTGCAGTTTAAGTATCGTCGTTTTATACTATATTATCTGTAAGTTGGGAGGATGAAGCTGTGCATTTTTTTTTTGGTTATTCAATAAAAACAGGTAATTTATACAAGATTAAGTGAAGTAATCCAACGATCATGTATGTACAGTTTTAATCTATTTATATTTGGCATTTTCAATTAAATATTTAAAGAACTGAAAATTTACATTTTGAAAAATATTGTAACGTTCTATTTAAATTTTGGAATTTTAAAATATATCGTAGTCGCTACGCTAGAATTAATTAATTTTTGCTCTTGGGTGCATGTATTATATTATTATTTATGATTTTTCGTATATGTAGGGGTGCGTCACAACATCATCAATCAGCTTACATATTGTAATAATATTATATTTTTGTCGGTTTTTGGGGTACATAATTATCTTTTCTAATTATATTTTATATAATATACACAGACGCAGGTACTTACCGATGATATCCCGACTGAAAGCGAAGTCCGCTGCAGTAGGAGGTATACGTGGTACAGTGGCTGTTGCTCCAACGACCGTGATACTTGTGAAATGCCGATCAACTTGTGGCGCTCGTTTATACTCCGCGCGCTGAAACTCGATGGGACTTCGGGGGGTCGGCCGGGCGGACCGTCCACGGCGGTCGGGTAGCGATTGCAGGGGGGATGCTTTTCGTCTACGCCACAACGACAACGCCGGTCGACCAATCGGAAACCGTTGTTTGGACGATTCATCCGCACCCGCGTACAACACGTTAAACCCCCTACACCCCCGTACACGCGTCTACGTCACCGGTCGACTCGGCTATAATAATAATTATAAATATTTACTAATGTTTTCTATCACATTATGATAGTAATAAATAAATGTGGATAAATAATAATGCACGGTTTGTATTTGAATTTCCCAACACAGAAAAAAGACTGCATTTATATGACCCAAAAATCCAAAAATATTTAAAATATATACACGAACAATATTGTTTTTCAACTCTTCTGTCTTATATTTCGTCTGAAAATACTTTTAAAACAATACTACGATTTAATTTCTTTTTTTCGATTTCTCCCAAAATATTATGGTAGTTAACGCCTCACGAATTAAGAATGACGAAATAGAAGTTGGTTTAGGTTTTAAATTCTTTGACGAGTCGAATGGTTTTTTCATTTGGAAATTACGAATATTCCAATAATATATACGTGTATATCGTATATGTGAATATATATTTTAAAGTTTTCTTTGGATATTATAATAAGATTTAAATAATTATTACTGAGTGATGAGAACGGGATTAATTCGACAGGTGGAGTTCCATATTACTTACTATATTATTATGTTTGCAAAGATAAATTAGAAAAATGCCAATACTTTGGAAATAAGGCAATATCTTAAAAAATAATGTACGTGCCTTATCTTAAAAAAATTATTCTGTCTTCGTCCTTTACCTCTTTTATACTTCTTTATCATTTTCATCTCGAGACGTTTCTTGGGGTTTGCGGGGTCGGTCGCCCCGTAACCACCCATGTGCTATATCACACGCGATTTTTTGTGGATTGCGTCAAAAACTATTGTTTTCTTTCCATTAACTCGTGTTTACACGTATTAGACATTTAATAAGCTTACTCGGTGGGAAAAAAAAGTATTCCGCGGTATACGCGTATCTATACGTACATGGCATGTATATTGTTGTATACTTACCTGGTGCAAAGTGCTTTAATTCTATCGGGGATCACATGTATATATAAGAATTTCGCTGCAATAGGAAAACATGATTCCGTCGCTGTACTAATGTAGTGGGTGTTGTCGAGGATTTCCAAAAACACATATTATATAATGTATATACTACTCGTATATACGGTTATCTGCTATTAGCTAACGCACAGTACTCGCAAATTATACGAATAAAAGTATATAGCGCTATATGAAACTTTATTTAATAATTAATTAAAAATGTATTTAGGTGGAATATTTGTTTAATCGTAAATTTTCTCTAAATTATTAAATATGATCTATTTGAATATTATAAATTAATTTTAACGATTTGAAAATCAATGGACCATTCCTATTCTACGTGAGCATAATCTGATCGAATATAATATAAGTATGACGTGGAAAAAAATATAAAAACATAATCCTTTAGCTAATAGATAAGTACTTATTCACTTGGAATGACAAAAATCGATTATGAAAATTCTTATACGCCCAAGTTACCTTTAAGGTATTACTGTTAAGATCGCAATATTTTCAATACTCGAGTGTTGTCAAATATTTATTATTTTCATTATTATAACCTTCAATAATTCAAAAAAAAAGGTACAAATGCATAAACGCACTCATACGTATATAGGTAGACAGAGTGGTGTCTGTCTGTAATTTTCTTAATACATATAATATAGATTCGTATGTCAATTATATATATATGTAAATAATAATTAGTATTTGTATGTCGATAATTAAGGTGTGGGACTACGTTTCATTTTTTAAAAAAAGTCTCTATTATGACGGTAGGTTCCTTCCCCCCAAAAAATGCTGCTTATATCACCGGAGAATCGTGATAAAGTCGTTAATTAAAAGTTTGATGTATTCAACTGTTGATCCAGAGGGTCGTAGCCCATTTGGCTCCCATTTTCCTAAACGGCTCCCGTTTTACAAAAAGATCAATTTTCAAACGGCTCCCGTCAAAAAGATTTTACGATCAGGTAAATTTCCAAACAGCTCTGGATTTTACAACACAAGTTCATTTTCATTTCATACCTTGATTTAAAACTGTCTTAAAAGAGGTGTGGTAAACTTTTGTTGGTGTAAACTAAGTAAATTATAAAACGTATGTAGAAGAATCATATATTGTGAATTTTTTATTAGAATAATATTAAATTTTAGTAGAAATATAAAAAAAAATAATTCACTTCGCAATTTGTTTAGGCAAATTTTTTATATACCTAATTCATACGTGTTATGTTCACTAGATGAAAATGTGTCTCTTAATGAACTCTAGTTATTTTAAAAATTTAGGTGTACTGACATGAGTGAGCTTTAATTTAATTTTTTTTCTACGGGAGCCGTTTAGGTATTTACCTGTTTGTTAGACCTTTTTTAACGGGAGCCGTTTGGAAATAAGCAAACAATAGACGGAAGCCGTTTGGGATCCGACGATCCAGAGTTTTCGGAAAGATTTAACCTAACCTAGATTCGAGTAAAAAAAAATGTGATTATTATGTCGAACTACATGTCCTGAATAAAAAGTACATTTAATATTTATGTTATAATTCAAACAATAATAATACTACTATGAACTATACGTCAAAAGCGTTAAATTCATACGGGTCGTCTGATAATATTATAGTCATGAAAAGGATCCGTTGTTTTACATGCGGCAGGCCATAGCGATATATTGAAGTGTTACAATTATTCTTATTTACTCAATGAAAACGGCTACAGACAATAAGTTTAATTGTATGACGAGGAGAATAACGCATATGCATTTATGACGATTTTTATCACTTGTATTAAAATAATATTATATTACAATCAAACCGTTATCGCGCGAACATTTATTACGTTATTTACTCCACAGATAAATACGACACAATAATAGTTTCTATCGTTAATCAGACTTTATTGCATAGAACAAATGATACAAAATAAAAACACTAAAATTGATCGCGAGAAAGTTAAACCAATCACTTGGATAAAATACTTTAATATATTAATGTTATACATGCATATAAGGCGATTTTATTATGGTAATTGGTAAAAACTCTTTTCATCGAAACGCTTTTTGAAATATTTTTTTTACTTAATTTCAAGTTATTACAAAATCGCATTTTTGAATGGATATTTTCCAATAATATTATTAATGTATAAAAATCGATTTTTAATAAGTTGTTAATTAGTTATAATTTATAACTATTTAAAGTTTAGATGTGTGGAGAGAGACATAATATCTCTGGGGTATGCCATAAAATTTAAATTCGCTACTTTTCTCATCTAAATTTGAAATACTTTTAACTATCAAACTAATTAATAACACCATCACTCAAATACACGTGGAACTACATTTGAAGATCAATATTTTTATAATAAAATAGAAATTCTCTAAAATATTCAGTGAATTATTAAAAACAGAAATTGATAACAAATAAACAATTTTGTTTTTTAAGAATGTTGTTATGTAATGTTTACAAATTACCTATCTAAAAAAGAACAACAATAAAATTCAAGAATGTTGATACTCTTTGATAGAATGAATGTTTATTTAAAAAAAAAAATCACAGGAACCCACACATACATATTAAAATATTTTAATACAATATTAGTGTTATAAATAACTATTAAATGTTGCTTTAATCGTTTTATACACGTTGTTCATACGACTGCAATAATTCACTGCTCATTAATAATTTAATATTATCGTTAAAATTTTACTTTATGCAATAGCAGTATTAAATCGAGTACCTATATTATAGTTGATAATATATAGGTGTTTACGTATTGTTTAATTATTAAAATTAATGTATAAAATAATATAATATTTATTATTTTATTAATCCGTGAATTTGTGTAAACTCTATTTCTTTAGTAGTTTAGTCGTAAAAAAATTGAACATTATAATATTAGTATAATAAAAAACATTAAACATATTATTTTGTGTACACTAATCGAAGTATTTATATTTTAGTTTTAGTATTTAGTGGTTGAAAATAAATAAAACTGATATGCGTACCTATTACGTAATGCGAGCTGAACTGACAAAAAATATATACGTAATATATATATATATATAAATGTATGTATAAAAATAATATTTTTAATAACAATATTATAATTAAAGCTTTTACTTATATTCAAATTTTTTATTGTTGGCCAAAAATTATTAAAATTGATAAAATAGTATGAATATTTAATAAAAATATATTATACTCATTGGCACTGTACGCGTGTAACAATAATAAAATAATTGAAGTATTCAAAGATACTGATTATTTTTCTGTGTCTTTACTGTATTGTACTGAACGATTAACTGCCGGAAAAATAAACAGTTACTCTTATTATTTATACATTATTTTTACCATAATGTATTTGGATATTTTTATTAATCTGAATCGAAGGTCAGAAATAAATTTCAAATTTAATTCTGTGTTATTTTGTAATGACAGGGATTTAAGTTGAACGTCGATGTTGGGTTGACATGGAGTGTATAACAGACACAAGCGAGACTGATCTCATTGGTCAATTTAAATTGGCAATATGTAGTTAGCGTTCGCTGTGGTCCACGAGAACGTTTTTTTGTTCGTGACGTATAAAATATCGTTACATTAAATTTTATTATTTACACGTTTAATAAAAGTTTTAAATGTATTTAAAAAAACCAAGGAAATTTTTCTGCTGTATAGTTGGTGTTGAGCGACCTCACCATTGGGTATAAATTAATGCTGTAATCATTAAAGAGTAATGGATTTAATAATTAATGACACACTGTAAAAGTGATCCACTGAATGATTAGTTACAGACACTCGAAACTTATTAAATGGTAGATCAACGCAACTTCCTTGGTTATAAAACATTAAGCTAAGGACTTATTGGCTATTGTCGAGTATCAATAAAATATTATTGATTCAAAGAATATTAAAAATATATATATATATATATATATATATATATATAATATAATAATTTAATAGTATGATTATATAATATATAATAGTTTAAATGTATAAATGTATTCAAAATTTTTATTTGAATATAAAAATTAAAAATGTCACGAACTTTTATGAAAAAATAATTTATATATTTTCCTAATTTTTATGAATTTCAAAGAGTCAAAATACCATTAAAATATTTTTAAATCATATGATATATTTGTATAAATAATGATATTTGTTAAAATTTTCAAGTTCATGTCTACGGTTTTTGAACTACAACAAAATAACAAATATTTGATGTTTCGTAATTACTTCATTTTTTCATATTTTTTCCGATTAATAGTCAAATATGGAGAATATTTATTAATTGCTCCAAAAATAATGATAGAAACGAAAGAACATCATTAGTTTTAAATCAATACATCCATCATGCATTGAAAATCTAAAATAAATATAGTAGGCACAATAAGACCTCACTAGTCTGACAACTTAGTAATTTGACAATTTATTTTTTACATTCCTCTTTTTTATGCATGAGAAATGTCATTTATAAACTTGACTTTACAACCTACACTATATTATGGTTTAAAAACTAAAGTGACCAAAAATTTATAAACTAAAAAAGAAAACTATAATATATTAAATTATAAATTAAATAATATACAAATATATATTTTCGCATTAATAATATATTGTTTTTTTTTTTTTTTTGTCGAGCACTCAATAATTTGACAGACACTTTCAATCTGACCTCATCTGGTTGCACATAAGTAGGACTACCAAAGTCTTACTATATTGAAAAAAACAACTAAATACATTGTTTGAATGAGAATGTATTAATCGAGATGAAGAATTAAACGGTCTCACTGTATATTACATTGTCAAACGAAATAAACATCTAATTTCAAGTATGTATATTGTATAGTATAATTTTTGACTTATAAAAATGTTGATATTTATAGGTAATATTATAATATGCATGTCAGATACGTAAACTAAAAGCATATTATACGGATAGTTTTGAGCTTCACGGGGATTAAGGAAGTCTTTAATTTTCGACGAAATATTATACATTTGTCTACCGCGCGTACACGATACCACCAGCAATAAGTAATTATTTATTTTATTTTCAACGTAAGTACATTTATTTATTGTAACCAGTAACCGCTAACAATACGAAAACGAAATTATTGAAATAATTAAATGTTTAGTCAATGTCCTTACTCAAAAATCGAGGTTTCCAATAATTTGAACTTAAAAAGTAAAAACAAATATTCTGGGACTAAAAAATGTATATAGACAGGTATGTAATTTAGTATTACACGGTATTAAATTTTACTCGAGATTATACGAGTTGCCTGTATATAATACTGGTAAATAATAATAATAATAGAGATTACAGGAAACAATACTATTTGTGAATGTGTAATTTAATTTATTGTGTACCTAATTCAACTATACAGTAACTCGTGAACGGCAATAATGATCATTAAATTTATACTTAATTGCGTATAAAGGTTATTTTAAGCTTTAGAACATACGATTTATTATAAATTATAATTGTATAAATCAATAGTTCATCCAATCTTTGGATTAGTGAACACTATTGGAATTTTAATGTAGCTCATATGATCAGTTTTATAACAATACGTATAATTTATTAATCAATTGTTTTATTTATTACCTTTTTTTTTTCAATTTAAAATGTAATATTATATGAAATTAATATTGATTATCTGATTAAATTACTATTAAAAATGAGATCCAAAATATTTGATATACATCAACTTATTGTTATCACGAGAATTATAGTACGTATTTTTGATTGTGTTCAAGTTTTTTAAAAATGTATAAATATAATAAACATATATATATATATATGTTTTAATAATTGTTGGGCCACTTGAATTTATGTCGTGATCCAGTGTTAATACAAATTTAAATAGGTACTCATTATATTAAAACGACACTCATTAAGTATTATTAAAATAATTATCGAACATTTTATTTCATTATTGTTTTGCTTCATACATGTTTAAAATTGTTACAATATTATAGATCTATACATCACCCTTGAAGTCAGAATGAAACGAAACGAGATTTCAGTATCCGGTATCTGTATCCTTTCTGTAATACTTTCATCGTACTTGTACTGTTATTTGTTTTGCTTTTCATGTGCATGAACATATTTTTACCACATTATGTTTTTCACTCTATTAAATATTAATAGTCTACTTCAAAACTTAAATTATTTACAGATCGCGTCGCCAACAATGGTTTTTTCTTCGACACAATAATTTAATTTTTGTATAATATATTATAGTATTATACACGTAGATATCTGTGTCATACCCAATGTATTGTATTATTATATGTATCAACTTGGGATTTAAATTTTTTAAGAGGATTTATTATTAAATTCCCTCGAGAAATACATTTTGTTATAATATTAAACAAAACATAAGGCTACATACGTCATCATCAAAAACTACGAAAGCAAGGTTGGTCAATTTTGATGGGTAATCGAATTGGTTTTTTTTTATTTTACAAATGATATATTGATATTGACATCGATAGTACTCGGATAATTGTATTAAAAAAAGCTAATATTCTCCTAACCTATTTTTGCACATAATATGTTCTAAAAAAAAAGGAAAAGAAAACAGTGTCTAGAGAATAAGACATTCGTGTTACGATTGCACCAGATCCACACATATTAATAAATTGGACGTTGAATTGCCTATAGTTTACTCAGCTTACTCGTTAGTTTACGTTTAAGTTTTAATATTCATATTCATTTAACTTTTTAAATCGTAAAATCGAGTTTATTATTCGTTGTTGAGAAATTAAAACGGAATACGACTTATTGTTTAGTGTTAATTTGAATTAAAATTAAAATAAGTTGATAGAAAAAAAAACATATTGTTTAAGTATGCGGATTTATGATCGTTAAACTATTTATGACAATTATTTTGTACATTTCATAATAACACTACCATAAAATGTATTGGAGATTTGTTATTTAAGCAATATATAAATTAATATGAACATTTACAGTAATTATTTCGAAAATTACATTACCTACCATCTGTGTCAAAATCTCCCAATTAATAGACATTATTTGTGCGCTGTATAAATTTATTATTGTGACGCAAACGGGTATGAAGCACTTTTACTGCTTTCCACAGGCTTAACACAGACACATCTATATCGTAAGGCAATTAGGTTCCAAGCTCCTGTTTTCGGATATATAGCTAAACGAGTCAATATAATACCTATCAATAATAACTCGTAGATTTGAGTAAGTCGGACGAATTTTAACCGTCGCGCCGGTCTATTATATTATGACCACACGCCTACGAATAATTGTTACAGATAATTTATTACACGATATAGGTATATATTAAGTGCTATTACGCACAAAACAGAATTGGTCACTGCGACGCCGAACGATAATCGGTTACACGTAACTACATGCAAATAGACCGAATAGAATATAAATATAGTTTATATATATGATGCACCCCTAAACACATATTCGTCCGTTTTTTTCTAATGTGCGTTTATTAAAATTCTGATTTTGAGAATTTTTAAGTTAACTTAAATAGCTTAAGACCATATTTTAAAATGAACGTGTATAATTAATATTAATCTTTGAGAACTGATTTATAATATTATTTATTTAAGTCATTTGACGTTGACAGATTTAAACCGAGTACCTATCTATGTTTATTTTATTTTAAATTTACGATCATCAACTATTTCATTTAAAAATTTTATCCTTATTAAATAAAGGCTAATATAAAAAAATTAATTAGTTTTTATTTTCGATTAACATAAATAAACATTTTTGAAAAAAAAATCATTTGTTCAACAACTTTTAAAAGTACGTTTAAAAAACGGAAGTTAATAATTTAAAAAAGAAATTTTTTCTCAACATCATAGGAAACTTTTTAAATGTTAGTATCTATTTTAAAATACGGCCTTAAAGTAATCTCGGAAATTTAAATAATATAATATAAATGAAATAATTGAATAAATGTAAAATTAAAGAACAAATTAGGTGTGAGTGTGCTCAGGAAATCACCTCGTATATCGCAAAATATTAAACATAGCAGGATTAACTTGGTCGCTAAGTTATGACACTGAAGTGTAAGTTATACCGGACCAAAATTTAATCGTTTGCTAATACAGTTCAGTTCGCATCAACAGTCGTATATTATATTGACATAGTATTTATACGTTAGGCTAAGTTAAGTGCAGAATGATTATGATATCCAGGATCAATTATTGAGTTGAAAATTCGTCTCTATAGTATAGGTATGTGGCTAAAAATTCAATAAAAGTTACAATGAATATAATTTTAAATGTAATAGTAAAATTTTAATTATATTTTTCAGCTAGTAATAATGGTATTCTAAACATTAAAATATCTATTTTATTTTCAATTATGTTTAATCCCATTTCGCCGAACTAAGATTTTTAAGGTCTTCAATGGTTGAAAGCTTAGAATATTATGTTGATAATCATATGCTGTGTGCCGTGCCTGTGTATACTGTGTACAGTTTAAAGTAAGGGGATTTTTCCAGCGAAGCACAGCATTTATTTGTACGTAAAATAAAATAAAATTTTGATTAATGTACCAACATTGAGATTTAAAACTTTTTTTTACTATTCATAACCAAACATTTGTTAATGATGAACTTCAAATTGAATTATAGTTTGAAAATAATATCAATCTATTTGTGATTTGTGATTACTGATTAACTTTTTCAACATATTGTAAATTGTTATACAAAATGATTGCCACACAACTGTTTAAAAATATATATACATATAATATAATATATTACATATTAAAATCAGTTGAAAAAATATAACTTTTTGCTCGAGGTTGAATAGGTGAGTAATATTTTTTTTAATAGTTTTCAATTAATTTGTTTTTGACAGTTTATCCACAAATAACACGACGGGTATATGTGAAATAACCGTCGAGTTTGACCATAACGTATGGCGAAATCTTTAAAAATATCATATGAAAAATAAAAATTATTTGTAGTTTCCATCATTATGTTTTACTGCAGATATGACCCTAACCTAACACACCCAAATCACGTACCCCGAGTTTTAGCGTTAATAATCGTTTCGTATTTTATTTTTTTGTACAGTTTTGCTCGTCTGGTCGTGTGCGATATGGTAATAAACAAAGGATTCAAGCAGGACCTATTATATACGTATGTGAGTCGGCGTTATTCCAGAAAGATACACACGATATGATTTAGGTACGTGGGTGTACCTGCGCGATGAGGAAAAATCACTAGTCTCTATAGTGTTATTCCTTATGTATGTATATATAATATCATGTGTGTAATATACACTATAGTAGTGTTACTATAATAATTGTAATGTGTGATAACGGACGGTCTGTGTTTGAATTATTGTTCGGTGACGTGCGTGCAATGTGCTCTTTTTTTACCGTACATGCTTTCACGATAATAGATGTCGCGTGTTGATAATGTATCTTACACTGTTGCGTTGTCCAGAAAAATGATTTAAACGCGTAGACGAAACGAAAATAATAAATACCTGGAGAAAACGTTACTTCGATATTTTTAACAGTCAATAATAATATTACACGATCGCCCGTGATCACTGATAAAATAGCTACAAGAATATTTTTACTTTTGTGTTTTATAATTATTGGTTAATTATTATTGATTTTCGCAATATTTTTACGATTTATCAACTGCAGATAATTTCCATACCGCGATTGTGAGAATGATCACAATATACCATATACGAGTATAGGGTGATTTTCCGAGCACGCTTACCTCTATTATTTTTTCAATTATGCAGTTATTCAAAATCTGATTTTTAGAATTTTTAATTATACCTACTGGAAGATCATATTTTCAAATTGTTGAGATTTCTTTGCGTTATTTAAAGAGTGTGCTGTGAAGGTACAATTTTTTCAAATAAATAATCTCCTTTTTACGACTATAAATTATTTGGCGGATAATTTTCCTGAAATTGTTAATGTACTAAAATCAAATTTGAATGATTAGTATTTTAGTTAATTAACTTTGTAAATTAGGATATGATAATGAGTTTAGAAGATATGATGGCTATGGTGATTTAAGCATTTTAGTGATTAATATCATCTATTAACATTATTAGTACGTAGAATAGCGCAAGTATAATAACTACAAAATGCAATATTATATATTAGGTATATTTTATATTTTTGTAAAATAATTTTCCTTAGTAAAATTTTAAATAACAGAGATACTAGTTCAAATTATGAATTAGGCATATAACAATTTTCAAAAAAATGATCTTCCAAATAATTTATAGAAAAAAGATGTGTTTTTATTTAAAAAATAGATATTTATCACTACTGGTAACTCTCTAAGCACTTAGAATAATATAATTCCATAAATTTGAAATAGGTTTTTTGAGTATATTAATAAATACTAAAAATTCTTTATTTAAGGAAAAATAGGAGTGAGCATGTTTGGTGAATCAACCTGTACACAGGGTGTACCTATGAATACATGATAAATTATATGAAATTGTGTTTCGAATAATTTATATCAAATACGGTTTTATTATATTTGTAGTAATTATTTTATGGAATGTTTAAATTCAACAATTATAAGATTAATTCGTTTGTTATTTATTCTCTATAAATCGCATCTCCTTTGTTTTTAGTAAATGGTCGATTACTGTTCCAATAATGACACTATATAAAATTATTAGCCAACAATAGCTAAGTCAATAAATATTCAATTTGTTTCTGTTTCATTAATAATTGGATGGACAATTTAAATTTTAAAATAATATGTCATATGCGGAATAATTAATTAGGTAGGCAATCGTATTTGGTCGCTTGGTCGCTCATCACATCGAATTCATTTAAATGATTTTCACAGGACTTATTGAAACGTGTTTTGGTGTAAAATTTAGAATATTATTTTATAAGTTCTAATGCTTCTGAAAAATAATCAAAGTGACCTTCCTAACTATTTTAATAACTTGCATTGTGTTAGACTTATTTAAAACATACTAAGTGTTAATTTGTTGACATTTTGTTTTTAGTTAACGAAATACAGTTAATAATAATAAACATAATATTTACTCGTAAAAGACAATTTTTAAATCTATTCGTATAATTTGTATAGATATATTTTATATATTTTATTTTCCACAATAATTTCACAACGTTATTAACAAAAACAGTTTAAAAAATCAAAATATAAAATACCATTATATGGCACCTATTAGGAATTATTTAATAAAATAATTATGTATAGATGTACTTAACCATTTTATTTTAATCGTGTTATTTCAATAAAAGTATTCCATAATAATTGTATTTGATTATTACACTTCATGCAATTTTATGAGTCAAATCAGTTTAAATTTAATTTGAACTCTTAAATAATAAATACTCAATCATACAGAAATATGAATATATAAAAAAAAATCAATTTGTATTATTAGTGCAAATATATGCAAATATAATCGAACTGTTTATTAGATTCTTTTATTTATTTTGTCTATTTTTTGTATTATGTTAAATATAGCCTATATATATATATTAAATTATTCCAATATCAGTTATAAATTGTAAAATTATTTTGAAAATGAAATAATGATAAATTCCTTAGCATATTTTGTATTATTGTCTCATAAATATGGATAGTATTATTAAATTTAACTAAACAATTGTTGATATAAGAACAGTAGGTAGACGCCGTTAATACATTTTCGAAATCTAGAAACTTTTATAATTGCGTTAAGTGATAACCATATTGTTCATACTAAGTTATCGTTAAAAATATTAAAATTATAATACATATTTGAGTATAAACTGCAAGACAATAAAATCCAGTTATAAATAAATTTTTTTTAAATAAGGATTTCACCCACAGTTTTGAAAATAATTTACTAATGGCGACCAACCTATGTTCTATTGCATACAATCATGTTATTTAAAAATATATTAAATATTTTTGTTTACAAAAAGATCGTCAACCATCATAACCATATCAATTAGAAATCTAGCAGTATGTATATGTAGTTTATTTTGAGATTTCGTTTTTAAAACTTGATAAGATAAAAGTTTAAAATATGTACTCCTGTACCCGGTAAACAAATTTAAACGATATTTAGAATTCCCTTTATGTTATGTTTTTTTAAAATAAGGAAGTGACCGTGAATCTCCCTGTGTATATATATATTAGATTTAAAATGAACAATTTGAAATTCTAATTTATATAATTAAAGATATTAAGAAAAATTTATAGAAAACGGTCAATAATATCATTTTTGATAATAATCATGGTTATCAAAAGCCAAATGTTTACTTTATTAGGTCACAGTGTCACACATTCGATTTAACACTATAATATATATTTTAATTTAAAATGAATAAAATAGTTCATGTACAGTTTATGGGTAACTGCGGGGTCTATCGAGAGAAAAAAATATTCAGTAAATATCTTATTATACCTATAACTATATCTATATTACTATAAGACTTTTATTTAAAAAAACTGCAGAAAATCAGACTAAACTTCAATATTAGACTCGATTTTCATATTTTATAGTGAGTATAATCTAATCACCGAACAAATGTTAATCAATCTTATTTCAGTGATAAACCAGTAAATATAATCTGATTGTACGTAAACACTAATTATAAAATAATTTAAATAACATGCCGAACAATTGAAGAGCGTCTATTTTTAAAACAGTTTTTTTTTTAAAAACACGAGAATAACGTGTCGTGATATACATATTACATAGGTATTATATTTTAAAAGGGCCCTGCTAGATTCTTCGGATCGCAGACAGGGATTTATCTCGGACCATTATTTGTTTAATTAATTTAGCGTCTTAGTTTAATCGTATATATACTCGTATACTTCATAAAGGAAATTTGTAAGCCGAGCACTCTTTCACGGCACAACTGCACCAGGCTGAGCGCATTATATAAGCAATTCGAAAAACGTAGGTACTTGACGTAATTACTCGGTTATTTCATTTAGTATGAAACAAACGTATACGGCACATTTGTAAAGTATATTATATTCAACTTAAATAAAACGTTATATCACGGTATCAGACAAAATATTAATAAATACAGTGGTTTGTTATTTGTGTTATGTTTAAATATTATGTACTATTTGAATATTATTAAGTATAAATTGATATTTCTAGAATTTGAAGTCATATATATATTTTGTTACTGATTGGAAGTTGAACTTTTAACATTTTAAATAATATGTAAATATTTTTTTTTAGATTTTTACATGCATCATTTGAATGTTTAAGTACGTAGAAAATAATAAATAATTAAAAAATGATTCTTATAAAAAATTACATATATTAGTAATAAAAGCAGTTCTCATATTAATTCAGCGTAGCGAAAATACGTATAAATCAAATCGTATTGATATTATATTAATAAATGTTTGTGCAGCTTTAATTATAAAAATTGTAATATAAACGCAAATACTAAATTACTGTCTTATTTTGTAATATTCACTTTTTTGAATATACAATTTTCCCATTTTATGAGCTTCAATATTTTTGAATTGTATTATATATTTTTGGAAAAACTTATAGATAAAATATATTATAATAAATAATAATATAAATAGAATTGTCTCTTCTCTATAAGCTATATTTTTTTCTGATCATAACTAATATTTAAAAAATAATTTTAATAGCTAGACCAGGGAGAAATCAGAATTTTCTTACGCTGCATTTTTTTCACAAATTATAAAATAAATATTTGTGCTCAGAAAATTAAGAAAAAATTTGATACCATTTGTAGGTCACATAAAGTTAATTCCCATTATAATTTAAATGCTCTTATAAAAAAATCTTTACTTCTAAAATAAGAATTTTCAAATTCTTAGTTAGATTTGAAGTATTATAATTATTTTCAAAAATGTTGGTGATAACCGAATATCATGAAAGTTGATGCTATTTCGTTTAGTTTAGACAGTTTTACTATTATTTTGTTTAATAAATTTTATGAATTGCATCAATCTTACCTTAAATTCCTAAACTATTGTTAGTAAAAAATGCGATCGAAACATAATATAATATAATATAATATTATTATACTTGTAATGATTATTTATCACTATATTAGGAAAACTAATAAAATATTACCAAATAACATATTACTGACCAGAAATAATGTAGCAGTTAGTGATTATTAGGGCTCGGATTTTAAAGTATATACTTCTATTTTTATATATGAGATAGAAATCTAATTTTTATACATAAATTCGTTTCACGTTATTCTGATTTCAAATAAATCAATTTTTTTTTCAATTATTTCAGCTGTGAATTTTTTATAAGTTTATTGTGCTATTATAATAAAACAAAATAATTATTAAGAAATGTAAAAACCCAGAATATGGATATTGAATTATTATTGTTTTCGTTATCGGCTTGTTTATTAAATGTATTAAAAATATAGATTGTCGATCTACATATAACTTGCAGTACCTATACGGCCAGTATGCCTATAATATCGATATCAAGAATTTCAAAATTTAAGATTTAGCGTTTTTATCTGAAACCTCTTGTATGAAGTATGTACCGATCAATTCAATGGATGTAGAGAGTTATTTTCTACTACGTTTTCTACTTGTCTCACTACTGCAAATCTAGGAAAATACCTGGTATGTATAGTTATAATTGTAATTTAAATTAATTTCTCAAATTTTTTTATTCATTTTTAAAATTAGTTCATGTAAATTTTTAGTCATGCTTTGTTTTGCTTTTTGAAAACAATCGTATGCTCTTTTAGTTGATTATTATGCTTTGAAATCCGAGTTCTAATGATTATAATTTAAATTATTTTAGTTCTCTCCATGTCTTCGAGTTTCTTTATAATATTATCTTTAAGTATTATTAATGAATTTCCTGCAATTCCATTACCTCTGAATGGATTTTTTCTATAAATCGTATTGAAATAAATAAGCTAATGTGTATTAACAATTATGATACATTATTATTTAACTATAAATATCCACATAAAAATATATCTAGAGAAGTTACAGCAGTAGATGACTGAAGTTTTCATCTGAGACAAACTAATATTGAAACGAGCATGTTTTTATCTAGATAAGTCTCAACACTGCTTATAGGAATTTGACTATAATATCGTGTGAGTACTTGCGTCTAATGCACGGAGAGTGCGTCAAAGAGTATATCAAAGTCGACCTTAAGTCAGCTTACATTTGGTGAAAAACTTTTTACTTTACCGTTCGCAGACCCTCGAGCTGTCTCTTTAATCCGCCGGATGACAGTGGTTACGCGAGCATTCAAAGTTTTGTTACTAGCTGTTGTGCGTTATTTTTGGACAAAGAGTGAAACATTTTGGCGGTTGTGTAGCATAACGTACATAATAATATATTGCACTCAAAAAGGTCTAACACGCGAGCTTGTTCACAATAAGATTATTACCCGCAGATTTTGTCTAGCGTGTTTATGTTGTAGTAGCCTATTATTATACAGACGAACCGAATATATATCAAACATCAAGGAACATTAAAAAAAAATTTAGTTTTAATACATAAATCACATACCTTAAGTATACCTGCTATAATATTATAAGAGTATGTGTTGTAATTTATCCCCAAAAGTATCATGGAAATAAAAATATTAAATACTCTCAATTTGTATTTAAAATGTTCAAATAATAATTATCATACTATTATTATGGTTGATTCGTTTAAAATGAAATACTGAGCTTTTGATGCTTTTGTTAACGAAAAATTGAAATAACTTAAGTAGGTATATCGCTGCAGATAACAAAAAACATTTCATTCTGTATAAATAAAATATTCTATTTAGAATAAACTAAATTATCGTGTAAATGCTAAATATTAAATATTCCACATATTGTTATACATAATTTATATTTTATATTATTTTTGTATTTTCACTTATACAGGTATTGATGCTAGGGTAAATCATTATTTATGATCAGGGCAGAAACGTTTGGAAATTTCTGGTTAGGTTCTTTGAGTTAAATACTAGGCTAATAGAGTCTAAAGTTTAGAGTGATTCTTTTACCGTTCAATGTTCATTAATTAAATCTAATAATTAACTTTACTTGTTTTGGTTAGTGAGAACTTCGATTTCACTTTTGATATAAATTAGTTTAGGTTATGGTCAGTGCTTGGTGAAACAGATCATCTATAAATATCATCTATAATTAACGGATAATTAAAGTTTTGTAAGGTCATATCAATAACTTAAAGTTCATAAATTTCAATCAATATAATACTGATATTAGTTAATATTATACTATAATATAATATGTATTCTGTAACTTTTGAAATCATTTCACTGGTCTCACAAACATTTTTTTTTGCTATATCTATCTGTGTCTCCAAAATCGTTTTCAATTTTGTCCACCAAAGATTTTACATTAATATTTACTACATTGTTCCCACCACATTCTCAACCTTTTAAGCAGTCTTTTCTTATCGGATTCTGTTTCAGCGCCGTGTGCAGTATCTATAGTAATTTTTGGCTTCTCCTGCAGCTCAGCGCTATCATAGTTTTCGATAAAATCTTTTTTCGTCTATAAATTATTTTTAGCTTTTTGCTTTTCCTCGTTTTCACTCGTCGGCTTTTATTTCGATGTAATACAATAATAATTAAAAATATATTTTATAATTAATAAAAATAAATTCTGTATGATAGTTGAATTTTTAATCGTGGAGTATACTCAAACTCTGTATATAGTGTATACCTACTGCTGCTGTCTTGGCATTTAATTTAAAATAAAAAAATGAATAATAGTGTCACTTATATTCTTTTTTTGTTAACATTGTAGATTAGGATTAAGAAATATTAATTTTTTTTATGATAAAAAAATCATTCTATTATTTTAAAGTTTTTTAATCAAATAATTTTTATGTTTTTCATTCTAAATCTGTTACATAACTGTATACAATCAATGTAATATTAACAAATGAATATGTATAATATTCATTATAGTTAATAGTTATATATATATATATCAATTCGCACTCATCATTTTATACAATTTAATATAACTGCATTTTAACATTATCATGTCTGCTGTGACTGCTGAAATATGTAACGACGATTATATATAGACTGATTGTGTATAAATTCCACGATAATACCTACGTATTATCAATGGTCAAATGTCTTAGTGCATCTTGAAATTCATTAATAATAATGCATAATAGTTAGGTTGTTTCGTATTTTAATAGGAACATTAATTGTATGTATATTTTTATTTATAATTGAACTTGAATCAATATTTCAATGGCATGCAAATAAAATCACCTTAAAAAATCAGTTAAAATTTATTATATGATTTCAGATATAGTTTGAAGCTTAAAACAAATTATTTCATAGTTAAAACCTATGCATTATACAAATTTAAAAATGGTTCTTAGTTTTAATCCAAATTTAAATAATAAAAAAAATGTAATTAATTAATACCTCTTACCTGGTAAAAATAAAAATTTGAATTAAAACAAAAACGATGTAATTCTTCATAGTGATTTTTTTAAGTGTAGCTATCCATTTATTTTTTGGCGAGGTTATAGTGGTTACTTAGTTTATCATTATTATTCCGCAACAAAAAGTCTGACGCACTTTATGAACAGCACTTAATATATTTTATAGTGGATAATTTATATCATAATATGTATGAATGATTAGAAAATGTATATTTATTTTCACGTCTATGCAAGTTAAAAAATGTTTAACAATCAAGGTTTCATGAAATATTTCAAACACACGTTTTTAAATTTGATTAAGATTTTT
This sequence comes from Aphis gossypii, assembly GCF_020184175.1. Lineage (NCBI taxonomy): Eukaryota > Metazoa > Arthropoda > Insecta > Hemiptera > Aphididae > Aphis > Aphis gossypii. The sequence continues at coordinate 41,855,881 of NC_065532.1, forward strand.
TTTTATTACATATAATATATTAATTGAAAGTTTAAATTATTAAAGTTTTTCTAAATAGAGTTGCACTCTATTTGAGTTCGAATAAGAATCACATTTTTTTTATACAATTTTTAACTTATACTGTTTTTCTGTGTTAAAAATGTATTGATTTATTTCTAATAATGTATATGTACGTATTTATTGATTTTTTTTTACTGGTAATCTACGATTTTTCAAATTTCAATGTGATTGGAAATAATTTATTCAAACTTTCGTGCTCTTACCAATCCACCAATTTTTAGGAAAACATTTTTTTTAAACTCAGTTATTTGAAAAAAAAATTAATGAAACACAAACTCAAATAGAGGATTATAATATATATATTATACATAATTTAACTTTCTTTTAAAAACATAATATTTAATAATATTAAATTTTCATGAGCTTAAGGTTGAATTTAATTATTAACCACGGACTCTACATAACAATCATAAATATATGATATTTGTTAATGCTTCGATATTCGATAATACATATATGTAGTTGCCACCGTCTCGTTTAGTGTTTAGTTTTATGAAATCTGAAATTTTGCTAAGTAATTTAAAACAGAAAAATCTACCAAAACAATGGAATATACCTAACCTTAGAAAAATCTAAATATTATAATGTACTACTCTAAGAGGCTATATTATATCGTAAATTTCGTATAAAATAATTATCGAATACCTATAGTGTAACAGTAAATCGTGACATTACATAAAATCAAAATTTGGTCACAGATCCGACCGTAGGATTTTGTTGTCATTTTTTATTTAAATGAAAAAATCCAGTTTAAATAACGTCAAATATTGAATCCAACGACGACGAGATCATGTGCCGTCAAACAATTTTTGGTATTCAATTTCAGTAGTTATCCATCATTCTAGACACTCCACCGACTGTATAGTTTTGGGATTATTATATCTTGCGATCAATGGTTTTTGATGACATATTTCTAGCTTTCGTCGGATTTTTTTTTTTTTTATTTGGGATCAACACTATTTAATCAGTGTCCAGTGTTGCAATGTGTATGTATATAATATAGACTAGGTGGAATGATGATCGTTTCTCTAGAAAGAAACGGATAGGTTCAATCAAATCACTTAAAACACACCAAAACGATTATTGAATTTTAGAACTACGCATTAAGGGTGGATATATTTATCTCCCTTAGATATATGACTTTTTTCTCTTTCTTTTCGCTTTTGTGATTTATTCATCCACATCAATATTATTGCTTTTCTAGCATTAGAAATTCGACGCAACTCTAACAACACTCAGAGTTTCGTTTAGATAATGTGGTACCTTACTGTAAATATACTTATTGTACAACATATTCTACGTAATAAAATCGTGATTTACCGATTATTGTAACAATATTAAACGTATACGTAGGTGTATTAGAGACACATTAACAGAAGGAACTATTATAGAGTTACCTTGCGATCGTAATATTATCTTATACAAATGATCGACATAATTTTTCATTGCCAAATTATACCCTGCGATAGAACAGTACCGCAATAATCTCCAATTTCTACTAACAGAAACTTTATATTATTGTTATCAGAAATTACACTGCGCGTAAAAATTTAATAATATCATGTGTTTCAGGTACCTACCTATAAATCGGTATTTTGTATTACTGCAAACGGCATGAATATTTTAATTATACCAGTTGTACGCGAAATGGGTTAGATACGTTGTGTATTGTGCGGTATATGTGCAGTCGAAAACGTTAACCTTCGTCGTAAATTAAGTCACCCGAAGGCGAAGGAATACACATAATAATATATAATATGCTGTATATACCTATACATTCGGGGTAGATAGTAGTAATGTATTGGAAAATCTGGAATTAATCTGCAGCAATGCGTGTGCGTGTCGGTCGAGTTCTGTACCCGTGCAACACTGAAAATATCAAAATTTCAAGTAAAGGATGATGTTTGTACTGGACATAAGTATGTAAAGCAGTATAATAATTATATATATTTTTTTTAATTTTCAAACATGACTACTGTTAAATAACTTAAACGGTAGTTGTTGTACGGAAAATCATAGAACGGTATGAGTAATACGTTTGAAAAATCAAAAAATTCGATTGTGTTCAACGACATTATTGTCCGGTCCACCTCACGAAAAATAACTTTTCCCATGTGTACACACAGACACACAGGACAGTGAACTGGTGTATTGACGTGACGGCTACGAGGAAGGAAGCGTCGACCCAGCGCCGCCGTCACGTATTCCAACGGCCACCGACGCTCTAATATTTTTGGCACACGTGTGAGGTACAATATTATTGTGACGTATAACAATATTGTTATTGCTTGTTTGTGTGTGTACATACCTATGAAAATCGTACTTACGCGTGCTATATATTATGTACTACATGACGTAGGCACGTGTAATATATTAGTGATACGGTGTGGGGTGGATTTTATTTTATTGACTCTGTAGAAAAATGGTCTGTTATTCACGCTCATATAACAGCATAATATTAATATTATAATATATTGTATAATACGTGACGTGGAAATGACTTTTCCACGAAGTTTTTTTTTCACCGTGCCATCGTTTGCAAACGTTGTTTTCGCGAACATTTCATTCAGATATTGCTCAATTTAGGGTAGGTAGGTATGCATAATCATGACATGATGATTATAATATATTATTATAGGTTCCAGTGACACTACGCATAAGCTCATAGGTATTTAGATTATGGTAGTTAGTTTAAAAGATTTAGGCCAGATACAGTACAATAAAAATAAACATAAATATATATTATAATACTAGAGGCTGTTTCCCACTTCGTTTTTCACTAAATTTATAATTATTATTTTTAATCTAGTTATCTCATAAAATGTCTGGGATAGAATTTTTAATTCTTAATGAATCTTTCTTGAAAACGACTTCTTACATTTTTAATTTAAGTTCAGTGTGACAAACACTTCAAAATTCTTAGTATTAAAAATTTTAAAATAAAATTTTAAAAAGTTGTTTTAACATAATAGCTTCCAAGAATAATTCAAATATTTTTTAAAGTTTTTTCCGATTATTAGAAAAGACGGTTGTCATAAAATTAACATAATTTGACAGAGAACAAATCTGAAATCGAATCCTATAATAATATTCAACTATAATCGAAATAGGTAATATTTAATTATATGTTCGATGTGTACAAACTGTAATAACTCTAGTTGACAAATGATTTTTCTTGATCGACAATATAGTGGTGATAGTAGATATTATTATTACGAATAAAACCGGTGCTAAAATGATAACTTATGAGTAAACAATAAAATTATATCAAAATCAAAACGACGTTCAATCTTCATCGTTTAACAGTAATATTTAAGTATATAACATTTTTAATTTTTGTTTAAGAGCGTTTTGGCAATAAACTATAATTATATGCAGCTGGATCATTAATAAAATATTACTAAAAAGTAAGGTAGGAAAGCATAAAATTATTAATTACTAAAGTTAGTATTATACTATTATGTATATTGTACATTATATTATAATATGCATAATGTAATCGAGATTGCCCATCGCGGACGTGGGAGTGAAACGATTAACTCTAATTTTATTTTTATTTGAATTTAGCGTTATTGCTATTATTTTTTTTTACAGTTATTACGACCGGATTATATACTTACCCGATAATGGAACTCATATAATGCGGCGAGGTGTGTCTTGTACATCGAATAGATATATATTTTATTATTATTATTTTTTACCATAGGTTTCTTATCGTCATGTATAATATTGTAAAAATTAACATTTTTTTTTATGCATGACGACAAATTTAAATAATAACGATTCTTGTAAGCGTTTCCGACTTTAGGGTTTTAACACAATTATACAGATATAATAACTAGATTTAGTCAATTATTATAAAAGAAAAATTAAAATATCTTTTAAAAAATATGGTAAAATGTTTTTAAATGCATTTCTAATTCAAACAAATATATTTTAAAATAGTGCAATTTATTAAAAATGTTAGTGTACATTAAATTTGTCTCTCACTTCATTCCTTCTGTGACTTAAGAAATTACTATATTTTAAAAGCTTTTAATATTTTCTTGATACTTGCTGAAGTTTTTTGTTTTATAAATGTTTTCATAAATTAGTATCTTTGTAGAAAAATATTATTTGAAGATAATTTCAGGATTTAATTGTTTTTAACTATTTACTATTTTATTAAACAATGAGCGTTTCATTACGTTTTTGAATAAAAATGATGTCTTGTTGTTGTCTATCAGTAAATATATATTTGGATTGTACCAGAAAATGACAAATAATGGTGATAAAAAATTTCATTTGTTATTAAAAATGTACTTATTAATAATTACCAGAGTATACTGCAGTATTTTATGGTAGATCGAACACACAGTTACTCTTTGTTTCATAGTTGTGTGTCATTTGCATAATATTTTCTCATGTCTTTGTCCCCATCTATAGATTCGGTATAATTATTGATTATAGCCCATTACTTACGAGTTGAGTTTTTCGAATTTCTGTTTCATATTAATTATTATACTAAAATATTCAGGGTAGGTGTCACCTATAATGTCGTCAAAAGTTCGATAAAACTTAAAACTACCTAGTTATAACCAGAATTAGTAACATCCAAAATCAATTATTGTTTGTTATTCGATTTGTATGAAAATAATATTTATATAAAAAAAAGATAATTTATTTATTGCATTTAATTATGTATAGTGTATTGGTAAATTATATTTCAAATATTAATTTTTATTAATTAAAATTAAATTATTCTAGAATATAAAAAATAAGTTTAAAAAAAAAATCCATCGACTCGATAACCACACTATTATTTAAAATGGTTGTCGAGTGTACCTTATTCTTGAGTAGGTCACTACTCACCGTAATGGATGTGTTAAACTTAAATTCAATGATTCATTGTATACGATGAAAAACGATTCAATGATAAGACGATATAACTTTTTGTCGATCGAGGTTCGCTACCTACCAAAAACCTTCATCGAACTTCATGATTAGGACATTTTTTCTACATAAAAGTACCTTCAGATACAAAAAAAAAATTTAAAAAACACCATCATTGTAAAATCAATACATTCTTCGCTTCAGAAGAATTTAAAATCAGTGATTTATTACTGATATTACTTGGACGGATTTATCATCTAATAACATAATGTTTACTGACAATATATTTTATACTCTTATACATATTATTACTGTGGTCAAATTCGTTGTTAAATATAATACTGCCTGTATGTCCACAAAACTCAGATAATCGAAATTGATTTCTTGTACATTACAAAAAAAAAAAATGGCTCACGACTCGCGTCCGTTTTATATCGTCGTGTAGTATAGACCGGCGCAAATTCAATAGGAAATCGTCAACATACGTCATCGTACATATTAACACAATTATTATGAAGCCTGACGCTTATGACGATGTACAATTATTATTATAAATAGGTACAAGCAAATTTGCTCTCTTGCAGTGTTCCGAGTGAGGCCTCTCCAGTGGAAGTGTATTGTTCTACGCGCCAACGATAACAATAAATAATAATAATGTAGTCTCCGGAAGTCTTGTCTATATCATATTAAGTTTTGCGCTGTGGGTTATTCACACTCGAACGACGAGGATTGTCGAGTCTACGAATTCGTCGTACCCACACCGCGTGCACAATACACGCCACATCGACACAGAGTCTGTTTGACGATAATCGAGTGTTGATAAACAAATACACGCGCGACGACGACCGCTCAAACAGATATTATAATATTCGACAAAAACGAAAATAAACGGAAATCGAAAGGCATACATCATCATTCGTATTGACGTTTTCGACAGTTTCCGAGTATAGGCGCCTAGCTGTTTACCCGCTGCTATTGTGATCCTCACGAGGCATGTCGAATTTTTTTTTTAGTTTATAAAAAAATCGAGTTTGTATAGATGCCGCGGAAAAGAAGAAAATAGGAAATTAATTTTTAAACTATTATTACATATTTTCAATACCGAATTGCGATTTTATCCGAAAGTTATATTACGCTTATAATAAGATCGAAACTTTATACTTTTTTTTTCAACTCGCCCGCAGCTGTACACGTATCATTCCACGGTGAAATTTCACGGTAACAGCAAGTTTTTCACAAAACTTTTCCGATTGCGTGGAGGATTTCACATTTTTGTTTTGACCTCAACTTATACGCTCGTTCTTTCTCATTGTACCGGGTGATCTTTTCCACAGTAAATAAGCATAATCTTTTGAAACATTTTTTTATCGATATTTTTGAAAATTATCTTAACGGACAATTTTTAAATATAATATTATGAAAATCTATAGTTTAATTTGTTGTATTTATAAATAAAAATACATAAAACAATATTCCACATTAGAATAAAAAACTAAAATCGTACTTTATATAATTCAAAGTGTTTATGAATTTAAGAAACTATTTACAATAAAAACAATTAATGAAAATAGTTCAAGCATTTTTTTTTCAAAACTAAATGCTTCTCAAGATAAGGAGTATATTTTACCGTAAAAATAATCACCCTGTACAATAATTTTTATAAGAGTTTTGCGCACGAGTCAAAACCCGTGACGCTTAACGAAACCGTCCATGTAATATTTTTATATGACATGCGAGGAACGATCAGTGCTACGTGATATTTCCCAGGTGGAAACTCTTATAAAACAATACCAATAAATATAGATATCGGCATAACGCCATATCAAGTTGTTCGAGTCGCAAGTGGATTCTGTAGAAAACTGTAAATAACATGTTATTATACAAGGCGGTTCTTTTTATCACTAAAACGGCAATTTTCTAGGCGAATTTATGTGCTTTTGAAAATATAAAAACAATTATTTATGGCCGTGATATCGATTTTTATCGTTGTAGTTTTTTTTTTTTTATAAATGACCACAAACAATTTTATTTTACACAGATGATTGAAAATGACTTGAGTGTACGAAAATTACAGAAGTGGGCATCAGACAATATGGCAAATTTTCATGCACGAGCATGTGTCTCCTGCGATAGCTTATTCGGACCATCGTACACCGAGTAGTACTGACAATCGGTCGAATGAAACAAAAATATATATTTTCTGAATCGATGATACGTAACGTTAAAATAACATAATAGGTACCCATTGCCGCAAACGTTTTACATTTTTATTGATGGTTAAATTTTAACACTGTTGATGTTATTCATGGACACGAATGAACAATAAAAATAAGTATATAAATATATAAAATACTTTATACCATATTATATACTAAACAACTTGATATAAAACTTTATTACAACTTTAAAATGTAGATTTTTAATTATTTTCATAGACCGTTAAAAAAAATGTATAACCTAGTTTATACGCGCGTCACACCTATTAATTTTAATAAGAGATATAATTATAATTATATAAAAAAACATATTTATTTATTTTTACATTAAATCGCGAATTATAAGAACTGATTGTGTAAAGTACCAAACATCATGTGGCGCGCATAATGTACCAATTATATACTATTAAATCGTATTTTTTACGTGACGTGCAAAAACAAAACAAAAAATTGAATTAATAAATCGAAAATTTAAATAAACAAATAATTAAAACCATAAATTAGTCTAGAAAGTCATTTTTTGTTCTATTCAATGAATAATTTCAACCCGAATGAAAGTACGCAATTGATTGATTGATATTTTAATTTAATTTTAGAATTATTAAATTTGGGTAACAATATTGGTCAAAATAATTATTAACTTTTTAGAATGACAATTATATGTTTATGTGGAACAGTGTATACATCATACGCGTTATTCGTTTTCAGGTAAATTGCAAAACGTAATTTTGTTTTTATTTTCGAATAATCAATAAATTATTCCGTATACGTATGGTAAATTAAATACAATGAGCTATCACGAATTTCTGTTTTCCAGTGATTGTAGTTGTAACAATGTAACTATGTATGCAAAACGCCAAAACTGTGGCCCGTGCGCTTCTTGTAAATTAGCATCCACTGATTATAGAGAATTGTAACGAATTTGCTTACGCAGTTAGCTTAAAAAAGTCAAAAATGGAATTCAACGACGGTGAGTACAATATTTGATAAAACAATTTTGGTATTCAATTTTAGTAGCTGCCAATATCGTTGTCTCATAAATCATAATACTACTTAAGATTTTATACATTTTTTTATGATCACTATTGGAATATTTAAAATGTTAAGTATAAATAGTAAGAACTAAACTTTACTCAAAAATAATACGATGATTTATTGATATACTTTCTAATTTAAAAATAATATAAATATAGTTTTGGGTCATCTGATAAAAACGAAATGACCTATACTGAGTTTCTGTATTTAGTCAGCACTGGGAACATATTTTATATAAAAATATGTAACGTACTAGTAAATACTTACTACATAAAAACCCTAAATATTTCGTTTTCATTCATGATTATATATGTATTATTTGAAAAACAACCAAAACCAAAAGTATTCATAATGTGAATATACCGTAAACGTTTGATACATTTTCAAGATATATATTTTTTACAGAGAAACTAAACATTATAATCCATTACAATATCGACGTAAAATTACGCTGTTTTACGAATTCTCAATTTCTGAAGGCTGCTGTTGAAATAAAACGATGGTAACTATCGGTATGTATGGTAAATGTTATCTTGGGTAACGCTTTAAATATACGCAGATACTTGTGTTGTTGTTTGTTTAAAAAAAAATATAATTTAACACGTCGTGCTACTATTTATCTCCATTTGAAAAATATTAATTGTAATTTCCATTTTGAGTTTGTATAAATAACTTTAATATTTCTTCCCACTTCTGAGAAGAAATGTACGAATATATATAGTCTTGCTCTTGGTCTAAATTATATAATTAGCCGGTCGCGTTTTTAATTAGGTTTATGCGTGCTGTCGAGCGCTGTTCGGAATTTAAGTAAACCTTAAATAGATTTTTAACAGGAAAACTTGCGAACGGGGACGTTAGTTTTGGTCATGAAACAAATTCATAATATTATATACGTGCTAAGAATCGGTAACGGCTGAGTACAATAAACAGCGCCAAGTATTTATAAAAAACGAATCAAACATTTTAATTCAATTAGCGGAAAATTAACGTCGATATTAATTACTAAACACAAAGTTAATATCTCAATGACGTGTTTCCTCGAGGAGAAACTTTGCCGATTATATTTTAATTACTCTGCAATAGTATAAGATATTCAATCATTAATACCGAATCGCGTGTTCCAATTATCTACATACACACGCGCGTACATATACACATGTAAAATTAAAGAGAAGTATATATCGTGATTAAATTAAGGTTGTTGTGATACGGAAACGAGTTCGGATTTACAAACTGAACTTTAATATAATATATGATATCATCACTATTATTGTTATACAGATACACGATTCTCTATATACTGGCGTGATAGAAGATAATTAATTTTACGAGTTTCTATATTTTGTATCGTTTACGTCTTAAACATATTATATTTTTGTTCACATTGCTATACAACAGCTGATATTATACGCAGTATGATAATTTAATATTTAAGTATAAAAGATCATCCGGAAACACTTTGTGCAATATAATATATTTGAATAGCGATAAGGTCCAAAAATATTAACTATTTTATACTGTAGTTATATAATTGTGAACGAGACACATCGTTTTACGACTGATCATAATAATATTATTATAATATAATATTTACATATTATGTAAAAAATTATTTGAAACTGGCCGTATTACGATGAAATCGCTTAGTGTATTGTTCCTGTAAATCATCGCTAAAAGTTCAAATCACTATTACGTAATCCTTCTTCGTACGTCACTCTAGTTTCATTTTTTTTGATTTTTAACGATAAATCATTATCAAAATATAATATAATCGCCATCACTCATATCTCGTACCGCGTATCAAAATAAATCTATATATAGGAATACATACATTATAGATTATTGTAATGCAAATGATTGTATCTTTATGATGAGTTCATAATATGATATTCTGAGTAGTATTAGTAAAACATGTTCTGCTGCGATTATTGAATATTTATTTTTTCCGTATATATTTTATTTAAAGAGCCGTGCAGGGTGTTCTATAGAACTGCAGCACTAGAGGAGCCAAACTCTTTTAGATAAAAATTCTGTCGAGAATAAGTGTTTTCTTTACAAAAAATTGCATGTCAGAACAAAACGTGACTGTCCTTATCGTCAAGCATTACAAATGTTATCTTTAATGGATATTAAGTTTTAGGAAATACCTAGTATCTGAAAAAAGTAAAATGTACATAAATAATGCATTTTTTCTTACTTACGAATAAATTATAATTGAAATAATTTTACTATTCCCTTCTATCATATCAACCAACTTTTTATTAGTTTATTATTGTAATCATACAATTATTATTATTATATTTGTTGTATTTAATTTTCAAATTATAAAATTAATATTTTTTTATTTTTAAAAAAACATTATTTTACGATAACTTCAATGATAGAGATAAAAAATTAAAACATTACAGGAAATTGTTGCTGTATTATAATATTTTTGTTGCCATCATATCCAAAGATAAAACATATAACGTACGTTTTGCTAGCCATCCCATAAAATAATTGTATAATAATTTTGATAACTTAACATTAATATAAACTTACACAATATATATATGTATATTACCTGTCAGATTCACAAACGATATTGGCTAAAATGTAAGTCTGGTAGTTGACATGTGGGTGGTTACTAACGTAAATATAATTGTGTAATATTTTAACTGTTTGTATGAAAGTCTTTGTACAACATGATAATTTAATGTCCTAGTGAATTTATATCTGATCAATTCTAAGCACGACAAAAAAATTAAAAATAAATCTTTCAGTTTATGTTCGAAACGAAATTGTAAAAAAAAACTACGTACGATACGTTAGAAAAGGGATGAATAGTATTATTAACTAGTCGGAATGCGATTTTTAATATTATATTACCTAAATAAATAAGATTTATAGTAAAATAAGTCTATAATATTATGTAAGGTTAAAATATAATCAATATTTTGAAAAGAAAACATAAAAATATTAATACGAGTGAAATAATAAACCACATAACAATAAAGTGCAAGGTCCACGCCTCCACGGGTCATACATATACAATATATTATTTGCTCGAAGAAATTTCGAAATTTCTCGAATATTAATTCCTTTTTTTTTCTTTTTTTTTATGACTATAACATTTTATAATATACAAGTATACAATCAGTTAGTCTTACACGGGTCAACGATTGTATAGTCCATTTAACGATTTAAGTAGTCGGATACGAGTATGATTTCAAAATTCGTGACCACGATTCAATCATTGTCATCACTATATTATATCTGTACTGAAATATTAGCATTTATTTTTGCCTATTAACGACTTGGTCAAATGTATGTATTGAATAAATATCTACAAATCAATAATAATATTACTACGCATTTAAGTAAATACAATACAATTTCAATACGGTACAATGTTATTGGCCATATTATAATGGTCAACGCTATAATATTGTGGTGGTATCATATAATAGGTATCTCCCAGGGTGTTACCGCTTCTATTTCATAAGTCATTTGCAGCCTAGTAATTTATTTTATTTTGTTTTTACTTTTCCCACGTACTTATATTAGTTATATTTTACATGAGAGTACATTTTAGAATAGTTATTTTCTACAATAAGTATTGTGCAGTCATATCCCGATGATTAGTAATTACTCTGTATATGTTAAATAACAATTAAACAAATGCCAACATTACATATTACATTCGATTTTATTTCAGATTACACGAGTAATTTATATGACTTTATGTTTTAAAAATATATTAAACTGTTATTAACCATTATTGTTGATTATAAGCATTATAATATAAGTATTTATAATCAATGTCATTATTGTATTTGGATTTTTACTACATTAATTGTAAATATTAAAATTATTAAAAATTTTCATTGTCATTTTACATTAACTACTGTTTCCAGATGGAACATTGAAAGCTTTTAGAAGTGTATACCAAGCATTTCCGGTGATTAATTTTGCTTTAAAACAGGCATAATTGGTTACCTAAGTAAATAATAGAATTTAGTGTCTATAGCCACTAGTTAAACTCCAAGATTATTACAGGTATATCTTTAAATATTCATAATATTCTTTTAAATAACCTCTCACCTAAAAAAAAATAATAATAATAATAAATAAATAAAACTAAGATGATATTTGAATTATTTTAGTAGAAAAATATATTTTTAAAATTATATTTTTTAAGTATTTAAGATGTATAGAATGTAACTATTTTAGTATCAATTAAGTCAAGTTTGTGTTTATTTTTCCCAAGCTTTTAAATTTAGTACTACACTATATACTTTGTCTTCAAAAAAATTTACTTTGGATGATCTTCAATTTCGATTTTAGTATAATTTCATATTATAATGTTATTTTGATGAACTTATAACCTATAAGTTATAATCGACATAAATAGTTTTGATTATGTAAATAGTTAAAATTAAATTTTAACTATTTTGAAAATTCCACTGTATAATGTATGTATAATTCAGAAAAATTTAAACAGTTTATATTTTTTTTGAATTCCAACAAAATAACTTAAATAGTTGTTTAAAATTGTAAATTTCCAATTTGCACAAAATCTAACTTCATGTTAATGAAACAATTGTGTGCATGTATATTTTCGTTATTCTAAGTACAACAACAACAACTATTATAATATATGAGCCTGGTTATTAATTGTAAAGTTTGTTTTACTTACAAACAAAAATTGTATTATTATAATAAATTCTTATAAAAAAATTCTATAAATACTTCTTAAATACCATAAATATTTTATAATAACCACTATATATTAAAACTGAGGTACTAGGCTTAAAAAGTATTCTCAATGATTCAAAACACGTATAACAATTAAAACTATACATCTCTTTACAAATAATACATACTCATTACTCTATTTAAATCTATAACTGAATTTTACTAATTAAATTTATATTTACAATTTTATAAATAGTGCAATTTGCTTGTGCATGGTTAAATAAAGTAATATTTAAAATGTTTTTAACGTTTAGAAAATTGAACTTTATAATAACTTTCAGAAAATGTATTTATTTAATTGTGGGAGTGGTAAGAAAATATACAATAATATAAGGGGTCTATACAATAGTTTTAGTAAGAATACAAAAATTAAACCTCTTGTCATCAGTACACATTGAAAAGTAATATATAAAATATATATGCCACTTAAGCATTTAAAGTAAATCCAATTTTAAAAAAAAGAGAGAATATTAATGTATAAGAAATATCTTTATACCATATATATTATTGTACAAAAACTTCTATTGCTAACTAAAGTATTATATTTTTTTAAATTCAATTTCTAGTAATGAATCTTCAAAAGGTACTCTTTATGTAAAATTACCTTTGAATTCTGTAATAAATTATGGACGACTTTTTATTCAAATATAAATTTACTTTAATTGGTAGATCTTTTGTGTTCTTACATTGGTGAATTGTGTTGACTATTAATCGAAATGTTCCCTGTAATATTAAACAATTAATGCATCGTAGTAAAAATATAATACAAATCATCGATAATTTAGAATAATAAAATTAATTATTTTTGAAAAAATTTAAGTACTTTTTAATTTACCAATAGTAAGTTAGGTATAAAATTAATTTGTTCTTTTGAGACGAAAACAAAACCAACAAAAATATATTCTTTAACTAGAATCATTTTAGTATTTCACTAATATTATATTTAAAATCAATAATGAGTTTGATATTTTTATTAAGCAAAATAATATATTAATTTATTTCACATATTGCTGTAGGATATTATTAATATTATTATAATAGCCCCAATTGACTGTTTAGCATTGCATTGTATTAAAAATGTAAAAAATTACAATAGGGTTGTGTGTTATAAGTAGTAATGATCGTCACTTTAATTATATACCATTGTAATATTCAAAATTCCGGTTAGTGATAAAAAATATCATAAAAATTTATAATAACATGGAAAATTTAATACCTATATAATACAATAAAGTTAAATATATTTAATCATCAAATCATAATCATAATCTTTCCTATCAATTTATGAATTTTAAATTTTATTATTTATTAATTTGATTTTCTTACAATTTAAGTTTTTAGTAGATTTACAAAGATGATCTATTCTAAAACTTTATGTGGTGCAATATTATAAACTCTGTAATAATATATTTTACGGATAAGTAGAAATATTTTTTTAATAATATAGCAGTTAAAGTAGTAAAGTAAATCGAGTAATAAGTTATTTGTTTTATACTTCAACAATGACCTTATTAATTTATTGATGTGATATAAGTAAATTAAAATTGTTTTAAAAAATTAAATTAAAAAATATACTTCATTAGTAATTAACTACCTATATTCTTTAATTATTAATAAATTAACAAACGAATAAAAATATCCATCAAAGATTGGTTAGGTAAGGAATGATCGACTTATGAAAATGAAAACAATATTCAAATTATTATTATCAACAAATAAGTACATTAAAATTTTTTTTTTGTTTTTGTTTCACATGCACAAGTGATAACATCAAATAATTGTTCAACGTAATTTTCAATGTTTAAAAAATGTATGTGTTACAGACATTACAGTTATTTTAATCAGATAGTGTTTATGAAATAGGTACCTAGGTAATATATGAAGTAACTAAAACGTGTAGGTGATGTATATAATTTATACTTTAACTAGTTATTTTATAAATTATCTGGCATCACTTCGTTAATGTGTCAAATTGTACGAAATATCATCACTGTTCACCGATAACGTTGGGTCGCCCGTGCGAAGTCTTATCTTTCATCTTGGTTCGGTCTATTCGGGTAAAATATAAATTATCGCTTAACTGCCAATAGGCAATGTTCATATACGTTTTTCGTGTTACTTTATGATTATCTAGTTTAGTAATAGTTTTATAGTCATGTGTGTTCATTTTGTTTGTGGGAAAAAATAAGTTATTTTGTACAACTCTAAATGCAATAGTAGCTTTGTGTGTATAAATAAATAATTAATTCAATTTAAAATAAATAAAATAATATAATACATTTTAAATTCAAATGTATTCTATACTTTGACGAAAATCAAACTATTACTGTATAGAATAACTAGGTAGTTAAAATATGATTTTCATGTATTATTTTGTCGTAATTGTAGGTAATTCATAAAATAACGGAATTCAACACTTTAACTGTAACATACATACATAGTTAAACATTTTCACAGAGCATTTTCAAGCTCGTTAAACAAGCCTGGACATTTTTATCAACACTTAATTATTTTTTTTAATTCCTATAAATAATTTACATTTAACATAAATATTTTAATGTGTTTAGAAAAAGATATTTTAATTAAAAGTGGAATGTTGTAAGTTTCTCCGTTCTCCTAATACTTTTGAATTACAAAAAAAATGTATAATCATTTGATGAAAAATAGTTATTTTTCACTTGAATATTCAATTCCACATTTCCACCAACATTTGAATTTCCATCACTCGTAAAAAATATTTGTGGAATTATGCTTAACTTTTTAGTTTTTTCTATAACTCTTGTGAGTAAAACTTATAAGAACCTTGTATTACATTTCAAACTTTAGGTATAAATATTTAAAAAAAATGTATGAATTCTATATTACAAAATAATATTATCTCCGAAGTTATTTATTTTTAAGTTACAACAAAAACATAAAATTTATTTTTCTAAAAACTAGATTCGCATACAAATGTAGCATATTTGTGTCTTTGACAAATGGAAAAGTCCAATTAAGAGGTACAGTTAAATTTTGGCACTATTTTGTTATCAACGAAACATGTTTTTTTTTTTTTTTAATATTAATAATTTAAAATGAAAATAATTTACAAATTACTATAATTTATCGTTAATATAAGTGTTATAAAATATTAAAATGTGTTGTTGCTGTTTGGCGACTTGGCGTAGATAAACGATTATGGATAGACGTATTTTTTATAGTATAAAAATGTATCTAAATAATATATATCTATATAATACAATGATATTAATTAAAAATATTACCACCTATACCTAATAACATTTTAATATAGACCAATTGATAGTCTAACTTGTTAAGCTTTATTATGTATTGTAATAAATAATAACTGTATATATCAAAATAATATTGAAAGTTTCATTGAAGCGTTCATAGTTTGGTGAGTTTGGAATCTTAAAATGAATCTGGTGCTTTAGTCTCGTGTCTTGAAACGTAGAAAACATCAACATAATATTGATATGAATACCAGTTTAACACTTACACTGTTCTCATCTTCCGGTAACCGTATATGTATATCAGAACTGTTTCTTTTGTGTCTAGAGTTACTACATTTCTGAAACTCGCAGACAAATGTCTTTCCTTCTAAGAGTGTGTTATGTGACCATCACTGTGGCTATATGATCACAGAATGGATTAAATGACTACGTGACTTGTTGCTTCATAAGGAAACTATAGCCCAGAAAGATATTTCCGATTAAATTATTTAACACCGAACCTTCGGCAATAAATCTAAGAAATCATAAGTAGATGCTTAAAGACTTAACTGCTTATTATCAGTTATAGTATCGACATTTTGATTAATATTAGATAAAAAAAACTTAAATTCAACAAAAAAAGAAGACAATTTTTATTTTTATCGCTCTTTATGAATTTTATTCATTGTTTTAATTATAATAAACTAATTGATGTGTACTTCGATGTTAATAATATTGTTTTATTAGGAATATTATTGGTCGGTAAAACAGCTTCATAATTTTTATTAGGGAGATAATGTGTTCCTTTAACAACGATCTATGTTTTTTTATAGTAAAGAAAATGTACAGATATTCAGCTTCAAAAGTGGTAAAAAATTGGACCAATTCGATATTTTGGAGATTCTGATAAAATGTTGTTATAATAATTTTTCACAAGTAAATTTTATCAAAAACTGGTTTTACATAAAAATATTCCATTTTTTGCTAATTTGTTTTTGGTTATTCCCGATTAGTTTTGAAAAGTACTAAAAGTTTTTATTTTTTGATTCCTAGAGTGACAACTAGATTCGATTTTCAATCCAAAACTATCCTTAAAATGAAAGATTAAAACATTATTATTGGATATGCTTCAAATTGTGATGACAAGCAATACATTCATCTCTTCGCTCAAAATAAAAAACTGGTATGTATGTGCTTATTTATTCTTTTAAGTGATTTATTTTTATTTTTAATTCTATTTGTTTTAAATAACACAACACATGTCTAGTACCACTTATGTCCTCTGTGTAACTATGTTTAGTGTGATTTTATTTTACATAATATACAAATCATGTAGGTATATTTAATATAGTAATATTACATTATTTTTTTAATGTTTCAAAGCGCATAACATTTTTTTTATGAGATTCTCATATATAGTATGCGAGTAGATATAGGTAGCTATATTATGTAACCTGCTTTGGTGAACGTTGTAAATGCGTCGTAAATATATCCAATAAAAGTTTTATCATAAATTTCAAATAAAACTAAGAAATTATAACTTTCTACTTACCTACAGCTGCATCATAATATTATATTGCTAACGCATTGTGATATTGTAATGAATAATAACTAATAAATTATAGGACAATAATTTTGTTATTGTTCACAAATCGACTAAATTTATTAAAAATTAAATTTACATTTTGTACGTGAATCCTGCATCAACACTCTTGCAGTATTATTGGTATAGCTGATTACGTAACGACCCCAAACGTGTCACATGTCATCTAAAATAAACAAAATAAATTTCAAATATAAATCCATTCAACTTTTCCATTCTTTGTTGTGTACTACTTAACGACCTATAGTTTATACCTATACTACGGGTCGAAAACTTTTTCGTAGGAAAGAGCCACATAGATTTGATTTGAACATTATTTATTGAAATAGTATTTTATTTCATTATAGATTATAATATACACCATAACTTCATCACCACTTAAGAATAAAATATATTGGCACCGGTTAAATGCGCGACTTCCTATTGATAATCTTTACCGGACCAATGTGCGTATTCTTTGGCTATGCACGGCATAGAGATACAGACTTGATGTATTTTCCTAATATTATGTGTAATGAATGTAAACTTTTCGACATTCAGTTGCGGTCTCGCGTGTAGTGAGTTTTAGTCTTTTAGTAAGTTTAAACTTTAAATACGGCATTATTGTAAGTTTTAGTAAAATTGTGGTTTTTATTATGAGTGCTACATTAGGATACTTATATCGACATATTATTCACGATGAAAAAAAGTGTATAAAATTCTTAAAAAACCTAGAATTATTATTACCATAATCGTTGTATCAAAATTAGAAATAATGAAGAGTGTGGTTGAATATTAAAGGAATGCGAGAGAATGAGTAAAAAACGAAACTCAGACGGTACCTTTAAAAAATACATTTCTTTTAAGTGTTCTTAAAGAGAATGGCAAACTTATTGTTCGAATTGAAAACAAAATCAATTTTTTTCTTACTTATAGATTTGAATAATAGATGTCACAGTAATTTATATTAAACCGAGATAGTGGAATTGGTATAGTATTGGACACACTGAACTAACCAGTTAATCAAGTTAAATTTGTTAAAAAAAAACAATACCAAAATATGTGTACATTTACATTTTATGAAGAGACCAAATAAATGAAAGTTACAATTGGCACTTAAACATCAAACTTTTTCTTTCTAATATCAGACTTATCATTACTTTATATTAGATACATTAGTTACATTATTTACAGATTTAATAGATTCAAAACTATATTATCCAAACCTAAAACTAAGATAAAAAAACTGCATTAGAAATATATATTTAGGTACTAGTAGAAAGAAGATAAGACTTGATGAGCACGAACAAATACAAAAATAATTCTCATAATTAGATGCACATAGAGCAGTGTTCGGAAAGAATGCGTTCGTAAATGTGAATGCACATTCATTGCGTTGGCATTTATATTTAGTGAATGACATCTTTTTTTTATAAATTAAGTTTGAACATTAGTGAAACTCATAATTTATAAAATAACTTGAACTCTTTAAAGGAGTTAAAATTAAATTAATTTTTAATTTTAACACGTATGTGTGTGTGTGTGTGTGTGTACAATGTGTTTGTTTTTTTTTTAGGCTAGGCACATCATTTTTTTTTAACCATTTAAGTTAGGTTAACGTTACCATGAGAATTAAACAATTAAAAATATAAATCGGTTATAGGTACTAAATACTAATCAATTATTTTTAGGTCTTATCGATTAATTTGTTAACGATTTTGCATAGTTCCACAAAGCCCTCCCTTCCCAAAAATTTGTTCTACCTACGGCCTTGGGTGAATTAACTTAATATAAAAATACTAAAATTTTTAAAAATACGTTTTTAACATGTTCCATAATTCATTATAAATTTCAAAGTCGATCAGGTTAGAATTTATTTTTAGGGTCACGCGCTTTATATATTTCTTAATAATTCTATTTATTCAATAATAAAAACAATTTTCTATGGAAGTCACTCCTCAAAGGCGAAGTATATTTTTAGTAGATGATGTTTAAAAAAAGTTTGGCCATCCCTATGTATACCTACTATGTCATATAAAATTTCAGTTCTTAGATTTATAAATTATAATACCCCACCGTTTACTATTTAGTTATAATTATAGATAAATTTAATAATTTATTAAATTAGTAAAAATAATAATAAACTGGGAAACAGCATAACTGTGAAAACTGTGGGGAAAACTATGCACAGATCTACATTACGATCACAGTTCAAAGTTTCTGACAGTATACGATGTATCCAATATCCACATAACAATATTATATACTTATTATCCATTGGTTTTTAGATTCCGAGTCGAGCTGTGAAAATGCCCGCAAGTGTTAAACCAAAACTTGAAAACAGAGCCAATCTGAAAAATGTTACAAATTTTTGTTTCAAGAATAGTTTCAAGTGTTTGAATTATGACGTGTAACATCTACGCGTATGTGGTTCATTTGGGCTAGGGGCTTTGATGTACTTAGCATCTCTAATTTTGAAATTGAAATTAGTATCTACCCTCACATTTTTGTATATTAATTTAGATTTTAATAGTAATAGGTATTCACAACCACAAGATATCATCAAAAAAAATTGAGTGGCTTCAGCACCTTCAGTTTTTTCATTGAAAGTGTACCCCTATAGTTAGTACACAAAGCTTTCCGATTTTCGGATTGCTGATAGGTGTTTTATGTAATGAACTCGATAGTTGTGTTATCTACCGTTTTACCGATGATATAACATTACAATTAAACTGTATACTTTTATATATTTACCTATATAATAATAACGCTAACAATATTATACGCCATATTATGACGACATGTGTGTAAGTATTTACAGAAATAATTTTCACGAAATTGATGTAAATTTTTTTGAACGTTCATGTATTACATACCTAATCAAGTATTTAGTGCATACATTATCGAGGTCACAATTTGCTATTATAATATTATTATGCTTGTTGGTGCGTAAATTAAAGAATACATTATTAAAACTAATCAGATATGTAAATAAAAAATTCATTTAAACGAGCGTACGTGAAAATAATGATGAACACAAAATGTTGTAAGCGGAAAGTATGAAATAACAAAATATTTATAAATTTTAAACAAATTTTAAATATTTGATAGAAAATTTTATCATGATGTAAAATTTAATATCGCAATGATTATCGTTGCATTCAATTGCATTCAATATCCATTAAGCAATATTGGATAATAATTTATGTTTTAGGATGCCAAAATATTATTATTGTGATAATTAACAATACTGTTAAACTCAAATAATTTAAATTGTTATTTCTTTTTTTTTTTCCCCAAAACAGCACCCTCGAGTAACTGAGTCATAATAATATAATAATATTTTATTATAATATACACGCGATGTATTAGCGAATTAAAGTAGTATAGTATGTTTAATTTTTATTGTTTGAAGTTATTGAGTTGTGTTTTAATTAATAGCATTTATCCAAGTTCTCGTATTTTGCAAATAATGTATTACAATGATTTTTTTTTATTTATCAAAAGACATTTTTTCTAATATAAATTATTCTTGAAAAGTTCCAATACACATTGCGGAAACGTAAAATTTTGATAATTTTTTTTTTATAATAAGACGGTGACTTTCTGTAGATTGCAAACCACTCTGATTTTCTTAGAAATTGTTATAACTTATAACTTATAAACATCAAAATATTCACACACATTTGAGTATTTGTAAATGTGTGTTCCTGGTATTTTAGAGAAAATTTAAAAATCGAAGTCCAATATAACTTAAATAAATTATTCTAGTTTCATATGAAAAAAAAAAAATAAACAAAATTTAGAATTCTACAAATCATGGTTCTTAAACCTTTTTTCCTGAAATATGGTTTCGGATCACTAGAATAATTTGATTTGATTTATTTCCTACAGCGTAAATCGTATTCAAATGTTTCCCTTACAATGTAACTAGAAATTGTTTGAATTTATGTTCTTAAATAAACAACCGACACCCTAAAATAGTATAATTGTTAATTTTATGAATGTTGCATATTTAATAAAAGCTGACTTTGCTTACTATTCATTATAACAAAAATAAACATTTGTTCACTAACCAATCTTCATTTCAAATATCTTTAGAATTTTTTTTTTTTAAATATTCCAACATTCATATCAGACAAATAACTTATCAATAAATAAATAATTACATAAATGGAATAAATGGTTTGTCTTTTGTCTAACAGAACATATAATATTGTTTTGGTAATAAATATGATACATATTATCCTGAGATTTTCAATTAGTTTTCAAAGATTATATACAGTGAAAAAATAATGCTTACAATTATTAAGAACAAAACATTTAAACTAAATTGGTTAGGTATTTTAATTAGTTTTGTTCTTGTTAAATTATAAGAACAATATATGGATAAATTACAATAATATGAAATATTATATTATTTTATTATAATATTATTATATTTATTTTATCTAGATAATCGGTAGAATAGATGAAAATAAAATTAAGAAAATTTGACAACTTAATACTTATAAACAATATAATACAAAATCATAACACAGAATAGGTCACAGGAATAGGGCCAAAAATAGATGGGTTTTTCTCAAAGTTTAATGGGAGTAGGAAGGTTTAGATAAGCTAATTTGATTCATCAGATAATGCCGTTTTTGGTTCATTAGTTGTTATTATGTCGCAGTGGAGTGAGGTTCATCATGTGTTTTCATAATTTTACGCGTTTGATAAAAACAATAATTCGGTAGTTATATGGTGCAGCGAGCATTCAGATTTCAGACTTCACTTCAACGTCGGACGTGACGCGGTGATGTTGACAAATCGGAAAACAACAATTATGAGGTGAGTTGATAGTTTTCAAATTTCGGGGAAAGTTAATGAAAAAAAAAACAACTGGTCCCAAACGTACTATAACAACTCTCGAAAAAATTTCGAAGAATTGCTTCAGCGCATTCACTCAAATGTTTTGATTTGACTTGCTTCATAGGTACTACAAAGAAGTTGGGCGTCAAGCCTGATATTATTTTTAAAAAATAAAATATTATCCATATTGCATTAATATATGGTCTATGTTTTATTAAACAGTTTGTTTATTTCAGAACTTTTAGAAGAACATTTTTAGAGAAAAAATATTTTTAATTTTAGGCACTTATAATAATCTAGTATACATATTACGTCTTATAAATCATAATTCAATAATTCGTCTAATTGATCATGAACAATATGACTTGGTTTGTTCAACACTCAAAAGCATTTTAAATTTCTTTTTCATAAAACTTTTAGACTTTAGTGGATATTCAATAATATTATTTACTAATTTGTGTAATACATGGTATGTTACATAGGTATATCCGAGGGTATATCATATATATTGTGTATAGTGTAAGGTATTCAGTGCAACATATTTTTTTTTTAGTTGTATGATGATTTACGGTCTAACTTAATTTCAAAAAGGTGTACCTACGTCCTACGTCGAGTTGTACGTTTATTCTTTTATGCAAAAAGAATTTGTTTAAATTTTGTTCATATTTTTCGTTTAAAAATCGAAATATTTTATCAGAGTAGATTTCAATAAAAAAAGTTAACGTAAAATATAAATACAATTTAAAAAAAATGAGATAAATTTTGAAACCTTATCACTAGTCGATTGGTCATAAATAACATAAATTATTGTTTAAAATAAGTACCTATCTCGTGAGGTTATAAAAAATTCATTAAATTTTGATTTAGTCGTCCATACGTACTAAAAAAAAAAAAAAAAAAAAAATCACTAAAATGTTATAGTCTTATTCTCGAAACACGATGTCAATAAATTTCTCATACGTCTGGAAAATTAATTATTATTATTTATATTTAAGTTCCATTAAATCTTTAGTTGTTTCCTAAACCATAAGAGGTTATTAAAGTATCTTGTGTAGAGTATTAGTTGTGTGTGCGTGTGTCTGTGTTTGTATGTGCATTATTAAACCTTATTTGGTGTAGACATAAAGTTTCGAGCTTGAATCAACATTCGAATAATAGCTAGCCAGAACATTTTAAAACATTCATCGGCCGAATTAAATCTTCGCCCTACCATTTTATCATAAATAAACTTTGTGTTTATTCACAGGGATCTTTTATACTGTTTTTACATTAGCTTTAAGTTTACTGTTTATTGTTCTCTTTTATCAGGTTTTATGGTATATGTAGTAATATATATCATGATTACGTCTATCGCTGGTTAGAATTTATTACACGATCATCCAGATTCCAAACACATATAAAAAGCTAATTGATATACTAATTTTTCATTTCGACGATATTAAGTACTTAAAGTCTTCTATAAGGTGTTTAAAAACTTTAACGCCATTTAAACGATGATAAAACAATCATTGGTGTAATTTTGTTGTATTATATATAACATATACGTTTTTCCCGTTTCACGTTTAAACGTTTAAGTATTCTATCAAATTTAGTTCCAATGATAGAGAATTTAAACAGAATATTATCATCGTTGATTGCATTCACAACAATATATTCATTATAAGTTATAATTATTAAACGCGTTCATCTAAAATATTGTATTAAATTTCGTATTATATGAAGTCCAACCGTTCTTTAGTTATTTGTGGAATACCCAAAAAGTATAAACTTTAATTTGAATCCAATTTTTATTTTTTATTTACAGTAAACGAAACATTTAATTTGATCTATAGTGGAGAATGGTATCAATACATTTATAATTATATACATTTTGAATTAATCCATATAGTGTCTTTAGAAACCGTTCAGGCACAATAATCAATATTGCTTGCGATCGATTGTCACCCATATTCATATATTGCAGGCCAATCATTACACATGAATAAATTATCTACTAACCTACATAATATTATTAATTAGAACTGGCGTTTTTAAAAATACAAATTTGACTAAATACAAATTTTCATGGTTGAGCAAATTATATTATAATTTACTGTATATTTTTTATATATTGCATACCTACAACAATACATATTTTATATTATATTAAAATTATTACCGCAGTATATTATCCTGAGTGTTTATATTTCTTATTTCTTACACAAATCGTTCATAAGATAACATTTTGTTAATTTTGCTTATACAACATATAGTTGTGTATTGACAATTATAATTGTTTTATTTTTTAAATAGCGTTCCCTTAAAGGACCTTTTTCTTAACAAAATATTGTTAATATAATACTTATAATACCTTATAAGTATATAAATTTAAGTATAAATTTTATAATTAAATTTAAATTCATAGTTAATTTTGACTAGGCCGTCGTCTCCCTATCTCCCAAAAGACGCATTCAAAGATTTTTTTAAAAATAATTCTGAGTTAAAAAATGAATAATAAAATACATATTTTAGAGTATGGTATTTTTAAAATGTTACTATCTATCTCCTATCTATACCTAATGTGATTAATGATTATAGATACATATTATTGTCAGCGGCTACTTATACATTATTATAATGTTATGTATTATAATTTATAATAAATAGTTAATTTTTTTTATTTACCAAATTTTAAAACAGACATTATTATCAAGTAGCCACAGTCAATAGATACATATCCAAATAGTTATTTATTTATAATTTATTATCTTTATAAGTCTTCTACTAGTTCTACATAGTATATTTAAAGTTCCAATTAAAGTGAAAATGTCCGATTTCAAATGTTATTCAACTATTATTTGCCTCTTTTGTTTTATTACTCGAGTTAACTTAGTAATTAACGCGTAGGATATATTTATCGCATCACAATAGTTGAAAACAAATTTTAAATTTTTATGATGAATCTATGATTAGAAAAGTATTTATTTAAATTCATAATGTGTTCCTTAAAATATTGGTTATTACTTATTAATATGAGGAATATGTATTATTGATGTTTAAATAATTACAATTAACTATGAATACAATTGATATAAAACATGTAGTAAAACTAATCATACCCCACGATTAAAAATTAATTTCATTGTTCATAAATAATTTATTCCATTTAGCTTTATTTTCATTAAATACAAAATATTTATTTAAATATTGTGTTATATTATACTGATATACACAGTGTCGATAAATTCGATGCACAAGTACGTGTATTTATAAGCATGTATAACATTTTCAATTTATAATTTTCAATAATAATTAAACATATTTTATTAAATTTATCGCGGGCCACCTGTTGTGTATTTATGATACATATATACAGTACAATCCGTTTAATCGGGACAACCTAACCGCATAAAGGTGACAACCAACTAATGCGGACAAATTGGTAAAGTCCAGAACGAATATATTCGTTTAGGGTAATTTAATTTCGTTTATTGGAGACAAACCATCGCTTATAAGCTCGATTATGAGGGATAAAGATAAAAGTGTCTTAACTAAATATTCTAACCTATGGTTATACTTTCCTATCGAAATTGTAATAATTATTTAATCTTTATAGATCTATTATATTTTATAAATATACTTACAAATACGTACTATGTAATATTTTCATATTCCATATTTTATTTTTTTTAATTATTTGTTTTTCTCCCACTACCACGTACTCCATAGATCAACTATTACTGAGAGTATACTGCATGCAAAATAAAAATGAAAATTCCCCAACAATATCATTAGAAATATTATTTTGTGCAGTCTTGTACAGAATACTTTTATTTTGTATTCGGAATACGTATTCGAACAATGTTTTTCCTCGGTTTTTTCTAACAACTACTGAGAAGGTTGATTACATGTTCCTAACTTTGATATTTTAGTACTATTTAAATCAACAGAATCCCACAGTCCATCATTATTTTCAGTCTAAGCTTTTTTTTTTCTGAACTAAGTATTCAAATATAAAATAAATATACTAAAAAAACTCACTAAAAAAATCTATTTAGAATACGTATTTGAGTATTTATTTTTTAATGTATTTAAAATAGTATTAAAATACAAAAAAGTATTAAAACACTTTTTAACTTGAATACTTTACAAGACTGCATTTGTGCAGACTTTGTCAATACCCCTAAGCAAAGTATTAATACATTATAACATTATATTAAAGAAGAATGGAAAATTTTCTGGAACTTAACAAAGTTGGAATTAAGAATGTTAGTTATAATTAATTTATAATAAATATGTATAAAAAACAATCGATTAAATAACGATCCATTAACACTACTAATAATAATTTTTAAGCAAAGTATGAATTAATTGTGTATGTATTTTGTAGATAGAGTTATTATGTACTCGTATATTCACTTTAAAAGTTTTGGTTTATTAGTTATTCGGTCCATAGGGACAGTCGGATAATGGGGACAAATATAGGTCATCGCCCAATGTGTCCCAATCCAGCGGATTCTATTGCGTATTATTCTTATAAGTTTAAATCGTCTATGTTATTCATTCAATCGTTGTTTTTACCAAAACTGAACACAAATCGCTCAGTATAACGGTTTTTGGCAAGTAGCGACAACGAAAGTGAAGATTTTTATTCCACGTATCGATATCCTCAAATCAAATCCTATCATATTATATTATGTCACGTTGTGTCATGACTACTGGAAGCATATGTAATGAAACTCTCATCCAATTAAAATCAAAAATAATGAATCAAGCGAATTATTAAATATAAGCGTATTATCGTTCTCGGTAGAAGATGACTTGTCAAATGAGAAAATTATTGAAGGGACACTATGTATAATCGGTACGTAGTACATACGCTGGTACTGTATATACGCTTGGTAGCAGAAAATGATCAGTCTTTTGTGAACGTTATCGAACACGAATTTATTTGAAAAGTCATTTCCTATCAAAAACTTGACCTCCGTCAAACGCGCACGGCACTTGCGAAGTCTGAGCTTATATAACTGTCACACATTGAGACGAGGGAAACTCGATATTGTCTCGTTGTTTCGATTCAATATTAAACACTTATACACACGCAAGGCAGTCTGTGGCCGAAACATTGCATGCCCGAAACCATTTCGAGTGTTACGAAATGATGAGCTCGGGATTGTGACCCTCGCATAGTCTCAATTATTAAGGTTATTTCAAAATTATTTAAGTAATAGTTACAAATTTAGTTTATGTTAGGTATTATTTTACAGTGAAATCAAAAGTCATTTTTTTTTTGCATATTTAATAATAGATGTAATTTTTATAATTAGGTGCCATACAAATGCTAACAAAATATAATCACTTATAGTTTATTAGGATTTATTCCAAGTCTCCTTATGATGTGTATTTCAGTGTTCGTTCGACTATATTCTACTCATGTCATAGAACAACAGTTTCATAATTTATAAAAAATTTATTTTGTTCAATTAAAATTTTTTTAAAAGCTTATCATAAGGAAAAAACATTAAATGAAATATTTAAAAATCCTATAAAAAATTAGACTGATATTCGTAAGTTAGTAGTTTTTTTATGTAAATGCTTTTTTGATTTTTTACGAAATTATTCCAGCTGTGGATTTTTTATATATTTATTACATTACGCTATTGTTAAATAAAAAATGTAAAAACCCAGAATTCGGACTAAATAATATGTATAGATATAATATATAATATTTATTTATTATTATATATGTGTATATATTGGATTATTATTGATTTCGTTATCGGCTTTGTATTAAACATGTAGATTATCGATTTACATTTTATAACCTGCAGTACCTATAAGGCCAGTAGGTATGCATATAACATCGATATCGACCATTTCATAATTTAAGATTTAGTGTTATAATTTGGAACCTCTTGTATGAACAATGAAGTATTCACCGATCAATTCAGTGGTTGTAGAGAGTCGTTTTTTATGTGTAAGAATGTTCTGTCGGACAATATAATAGAGTCAGTTTCACTACTGCAAATTTGGAGAAATACATGGTAATTAATTCTATTTTTGATTTAAATTAATTTCAAATTTTTTTATTCTTTTTTTAGCTAGTTTGTGTTAATTATTGGTCATGATTTTTTTTGCTATTTTGAAACATAAATATGCTTCATTTTTGCTTTTTAAAAACAAACGTGTACTTTTTTAACTGCACGATGTTGTCGAGGAAATAATATTTATTTTAGTTTTTTGAAAATAATTTTATAATTTTAATATATATATATATATTTAATTAATCTCTTTGTAAAAGGACAGTTCCTACGTCCATCATTTGATATAATATATGTTCCGTTAAATCGAACCACATACCAAAACCGTCACAGAATGCGCATTGCTTGTATACACCACTATACATATATAATATGAAATGAATACGCCAAACCTATTTGTAGATAAATTAAAAAGTATGTTCGACAAAAAATACTAACCATTCCTTGCTTTAATCAAACGAAATTTAATTTGTATTGCACAAACAACGTTTTATCACCAATTATTTTTTACTCGTTTTATAATCTTATTTTTAAAGCTTATTGTATAGTTAACAACCCGCGAAAAAATAAAATGACTACGTGTAGTGTACTAGTGTATAATTATTGGGACGATTCTTGAAAAAATACAAGCAACGAGAAATATATATTCAATACGAGTATGATATGTTTTAAAAAATTGAAAGATTTAAAAAGCTGTAAAATTATGCATTTGTATTAATACTTTTAGCGTTTTAGACATTAATATGTGTGATTTTTTGATCTATTTTTTACGATTTTTTTAAACCATTATTGTTTTGACGTCTTTTTAAAAGATTACTACGTCTTCATCAAAAATAGTATCAAATAATAAACATGCTTAGTATTTACATAACTTGTGTGTGACCTATACATATAAAAAGCGAAAAATATGTATGCGTTTGCTCCGTTACTCGTTTAATCGCCCACTGTAATAATTTAACGACAGAAATGGGATATATAAAAATTGTGTATTATTGTTGATACTATGTGGACTGAGTATAAAATTGAAATGTATAGCTTCACAGTAGAGATATGAAATATTTTCAAGAGAGAAAAGAATTTCTTAAATAATATTATTATTGCAGGAAAATAATATCGGACCGAAATCTTTTTTTTTTTACATTTAATATGTTGTAGTATTTTCAACAATAAACATCAAATCTTTCTCGTTGGGCCAAAAAAAAAAAAAAATACACCATTACAGAGTACTCCTCTACAACTGTATTAATAACCACAGCGATATTTAAATAATTTAGTACTGTAAATCCTTTGTTGTTATTTATAATTTTTTATTTTGTTCGTTACTTCGTAGGTAAAAAAATTAACTTGATTCGGGTAATTAAGTCTTGACCTACATTTTTGGAAACAAACCTTTTAATTGAAGCGATTGTCCGATAAATTTATTTGTCTGGTACTTTTGCACTGAATTTTACATTTTATGCTAATTACACTTATTATTAAAATGTACATTTCGAACAAAATGTAATTCGTTCCCAAAATGATGGTTGCTGAACAATATAATTTTTAAACAGTCAACTCGCATATTTAAATATAAAATAATTAAATGACACTTTTTTGTCTAATTCATATAATATTTTTATATTAATTTGTTGATGTATATATATTTCATTGTACATATTCTTTTTATTGTTATTGAAGCAAATTTGATTACCATAAATACAATTCAAAACGAAGACTGCTGTAATAAATTACTGTACTGTAATATTACTGTTGAGGCTCTTAACTTCGTTAAACTAGTTGGCTAATTTTCTTAAAATTTGAAGTTTCTAGTAATATAAATTTATTTGTTTTCAACATTCAACAGAAAATTTTTCTTTAATTTAATCGAGTTAATAATTGTAAATATCTTAATAGCACCGAGGTGTGACGCTATGAGGTGGCAATTTTCCGTCGAGACTGTTTTTATTTTTTATCAATATTTTTTAATGAGCAATATGAACACGATCGAACAACTATAGAACGATGCCATTTTATTATGATCGACATTTCTTCAATCATAGATAATATTAAATAATAACATTTATAAAAATAATAATATTATAAACTATAAAATACAATACTCATTCATTTTAAGTCTTTAATGACCACCAAACACTCTTGGAAAATAATATCTCAAGGTATCTCCCCCCAAAGGGGTTGAAGAGGAAATTCTAGGTTCATGATCAAATCGTCGCATAGTATTTTTTTTTTTTTTTTTATAAAGCTGCGGGAGTCAGGGGAAATCTAAACTACAAATCGAAGTGTTTTGCATTGATAAGCCATTTTCCATAAATATCACTCATATATTTCTCATAGATAATTTGGGTAAATCAAACGAATGAAAAAAAAATACGAATGCATATCATATTATAAACAGTATATTTTTCCTGAATTTTTTTTTTTTATTAAACATACATTTTCTACGAAAATTGCAGTCACACACGCATTATTAAATATGAGACAAACTACGTTCACTTTATAATGATATAGTTAAAACAACATATTTATTATTTATACATATGTTCGCATAAAAAAAAAAGTTATTAATTTTAATATTTAAAAAGCATACAGCCTTTTTTTGATAAACGTGACCTGCGTACTTTGTGTTTATTGAAAAAACTACTTTACAATAAAAATATTATTATAATTATTATGCACCTAATACGCATAGGTATAAAATATGCCTTTTGCGTTTGTAAGTGCGTAATTGTAAGTATTATATTTAATAGTAAAAAAAAAAAGTTGAATAAAATAATAGACTTATACAATTAATTGCACACTGTGATTAAATTTAAAATCGTAATCAATATAAAATTGGTATAATACATTTCTTCGTGAAAATTTATATTATATTATATTATATTATATATTTTTTAAATACATTAAAATACTCAAACCACATACAACTTAAGTTTTTTGTTAAATAATATTAATATTATACTTATTTTTATTATTTTCAATTCGAATTTTTCCATAACTTTTTCAGACACGACCTTAATTACATTATTATGACGTTGCTCCGTTTGATTTCCAATCGATTAATATTTGACACATGACATTTTCTATATTAAGCTTTTATTGGAACAAAAAGTGATTTTCAAAAAAATAAAATAAAAATGTACACATCATTATAAAACCTAAAATGTAAATTATATAGCTACATCGATCAAAATATAACTTGAACGTATTTTCTGAAAATACAATATTTGAATACCTGTGCAGAACTGTTTTTAATATGCATTAAACTCGCGTTAATACATATACTATAAAATTATCGAACTCGGTCACACGTTATATAATATGTACATTCGAAAATTTATAGATTATGTGCACCATTAACTAAATATATTTAAATTATAGTATCATTTAAATGTTGATTTCCGTATTGATGTGTTTCAAACGATATTTTAACCCATGAATGGGTCTTTTCGTCTCACAACGAAACAACTAGACGGGCGAAATCCGTTTGACTTGGGCGATAAAACAAAACGGTTATTATTCAATCGACCAGTTTTTATAGGAAATAATGTCAATGACTTTAATTCATATACGGAGTGATCAAATTAAGTTCCCACCACTATTTTAAATCAAATTCCGTGGTTCTGAAAAAAAAAAAAAAAAATATTTTTATACGACAGTTTGAAGTAATTATAAGATTATTATTGTTATTATTATTGATATATTATCCTCAGTTTTTGGTTTAACAGTTTAATGGACTAATGATTCGATGTATTACATAATATAGTAACAATAACAAATATTATTAATGATTAATTGTTACAATTCATAATACAGTATTATGTAATTATATTTCGTAATAATAAATTTAATTTAGGAATAATTTTAGTTATAATACACTGATATCGTGACTGTGTATTAATAAAACCACGGATGTATTAATAAAAGATGTAAATAGTTCTTTGGCAATAAGTGTATTTATGTTCTGCAGGTAATTGGAGAGAAGTAAGCGAGCTAACACCATAAATAAATAAAATTGTAATAAGTCTGAAACGAATGCAATGGAATAATTTTTGAGTAAAGTAGATATTAAAAATAAATAAAAAGATGAATGATACTATTCATGGTGGTGTTTTGGGTAACATATATTCATAAAATGATGCTTTTTTTTTGAATATTTGCGTTTTTACTGAGATGAGTCATAGTTAGTAGAATATTTTAAACAAACACGATAAAAGAAGACGAATGTTACTTATCTCTTTTTTTAATATATAAACCAAAGCTGCTGTGTTGTACATAGTCAAACTATGTAAAATGTTCTTTCTTATGAATGAAAAAAAAATTCATCTAATTTTCATCCGCGTATTGCTCTGTATATTGGGGTATACCGAGACTTTTGTATACATTAATACTGTATCGGAGATAATGGATTTTAAGAATGTTTTTTTATCCTTTCCCGAGCAATCATTTATAGACGATATACATTTTTATTTGTAATACGTGCTTGAAAATTTATATTTCAATATAAAGACGCGTCAATATAATGTAATGACGGAAAATTGATTTTCTACGTGACTGATATATTTGCGCGCCCAGAAAATTAAACGGCCGACGATAAGATTAAATTCGTCGTCGTAATAATAATAATAATCATTGCTATTTTGGTTTAAGAGAAAAATACAATAAAATATATTATGGATAAAAAATATTATAAAAAAAAATCACGCGACGATTTTTTTTCTATATGTATTTATACACCGCGCTCGACTTTAATATTTGATCCAAAAAAATATGCTCTTCGCCATTATATACGTATACAAATATTATATTGTGTGCATTTTAATAATGCGGACGTTTGAGTTTGATGAACAATATTATATTGTAATATAATAATAAAGTCCGGAGAAAGCCATGATAATAATATAATCCTCACTTTCAATGATAAAAGATTTTATAAAATGGAATTTTTACCCACCTACCGCGTGACTGATAAAATGAGTTGTAGATATTTTAGTTTTGAAAACCATACGTTTTTTTTTCTTTGTGTGTGCATGATACTCGTTTAATAGTTAAAAATTTTAATTTTATTGTCAATAGAGTTAAGATTTGTGGATATTTACACCGAACCTTGCCCGTTTGTTTCAACTTTTAACTCACAAATTGAATCATGCAATTGTGTATAACAACTTCTTTGAGGCCGCTTGTTTTAGACTCGAAGCGGAGCGATTAATATATTAGTCTTACAATGAAGATCGAGTGTGTGTTGTAAATTTATATTTATATTTTAATAGAAATGTAAGTATACTGATTATAATTTTCCACATTGTAAAGGGTTTTTGATGAGTGCGAGTATTATAAAGTAACAATTAATTACTTTTACATTGGTAGTAAATAATTGCAGTTAGTTATAACAATTTTATATACAGTTATTAAAATTGGTTCCAGTATCGGTATATTATTGATTTTTATAAAAAGTTCAAATTATCAAGATTTTTTTTAAATTTTCTATGACTTTTCACTTTACAAGAAATTTTAAATTTGGTGCCAACAGTTGTATAATGTTGGTTGCTAAAAATAATTTTCTTTTTTAGTTTTTTAAAAATTTTAGAAAATATGTCTAAATAATTTTTTGCCACTTAATAATTTTAAACTTATGTCGTAAGAAACGTAGAGAAACGGTTTAATGAAAAAAGGCAAATAATACAATCAAAATAATTCACCAATAATAATAATAATAATAATAATGGTCAACAATATTTAATTAAGGTATTTTTTACAACGTTAATAATATTTTATGATATAATTTTTATAATTAATTTTATTATATATTTTTGTTGTAAAAAGCTAAAAAAGGTGCAATAAAAGTTAACACGACTTATAGATAATTATTGATCAATGCGTACTCATATGGAAAATATGGAATAGTAAGCTCTTAAGACTTTCATGTTTTGAATCCAGACATAACAAAACCAATTGCTATAGAATCGGATTTATTCCATCTACTTTTCGAACAAATATTTAATATAATAACTAATAACTATTATGTTAGATTTTTCATTTTATTTATTTTAAACACCTCACGACTTTTACAATATGATACGTATTAAATGAAGTATAAATAATAAGTTATTTATATACCTATATATATATATATATAAAACAATAATTTATAAACATAAATTACTTAATACAATATTACATTAGTAA
Source organism: Aphis gossypii (assembly GCF_020184175.1). Lineage (NCBI taxonomy): Eukaryota > Metazoa > Arthropoda > Insecta > Hemiptera > Aphididae > Aphis > Aphis gossypii. Next base: position 41,890,652 of record NC_065532.1, read on the forward strand.
GCTCCGGAATGTTAAATAATTTTATATTACGTTCGTAAGCTATGAAGTTTTCCGTAAATTTTATTGCCTATATTTTGTGTTTTTAGAATGAAGATGGAGACCTTTTTCGTAGAATTTCGGTATTTCGTTAATATGTCCGTGCTGCAACCCCAGTGACTAGGTTTTGGAAATATATACGTAAATCTAATACACGGCGAATTTGTAATTTCCGTCTGGGGAACACCGCTGCGCATAGATGTTTACCGACGACATCGAATTAAATACATATTAGGCATAGTGTAGAAAATGTTGTGGGAATTCCCTTCACAGACAAACTGCGTACAGAATAAGCTTTACCGTCTGTGCATACACATCTAAACAAACTGCACTGCGCGTTCCGTGCATAAGCTCGCAGAATTAGTTATTTTCACCGTTACTTGTAAATTGGAGGAAGATTTTGACGGTTATTGCGTTTCCAATGGCGTTCTGGGCCGACTATTGTACATACGGCATTGTTGTGGTATCGTTGAATTTATACAAATGAAATACCTATACGTGCTATCTTTGAAGTAAGCGGTATTATGATTCTTACAATAATTTACAAAGTTACAACATATTATACATACCCCCCCCCCTCAAAAAAAACGGTTTCGTTTGGACGTATGACTTGTGTGTATGTGGGGAAAATTAGATCTTAATGTCTATGCCAAAGCTTAACATAACTTGCTAATCTCATACATCAGTTATAGGCCATCACTTACAACAGATAATGTATTGTGTCATAAACCGATGTTAATAACATATAAGTAGCATAAATTTGATACGTTTGAAGTTCAAACAAAAAAAATAATTTAATTCAATGTATATGTAGTCAAAAGTAAAATACAAATATTATGTTATTATTAAATATATTATTTTATAATTTTATAAGGAAAACGTTATAATACAAAACTTTTATTATTTTATTTAAGCTAATCAAAAAAAAAAAAAAAAATAATTAAAATGTACCCAAATATTTTTTTTTTATTGCTAATCTTATAATTTATTTCATATGAATAATATGACATCTTTAAAAAAAACCCAAAAAATTACTTTGAGTTGTTCAATGGCAGTTTTAATTGATTAATTGGTTAATCATAAATTAATTAATCACTAAATAATTTGAAAAAGACGATGTCATAACTAAACAAAAAAAGCGCTGTGTTTGGCATTATACCTAATAACGATATAATGGCAAACAAAGACATTAGTATAACTTAGTAAGTAAACTTAGTATTCATAAAGACAACTATGAAAATATATACTAAGTTGTAAATCACGCTTTGAAGTTTGGAACATCGGGGATATTCTTAGTTGAGGAAATTGGTATTGTAAATAATGTAAAGGCTTGTATTTTAAACAAGACAGGTAATTAAGTCAAAAATATTCAGAACAAATTATAAACTGTTTTACAAAAAATTACAGCCCTCATGATTTCACTTATACAGGATTAATAAGTAGTTCTAAAAATCAAATTTTCTTGCTATTTTTGTTACGTGTTACTCTTTATACTGTAGATATGAAGTTTATAGGTTTAAAATGTATATAATTCTACAAATGTATATTTAATTGTGAGGCGTATGCTAAGTGTGTATTTATTTTGCACTGTGAACGATAATATAGTTGGTATAGTTTTTGCTTGTACAGTATAAAATATTATAAATTTCTTAAAATCTATAAATAAATTATAACGACGAAAATTGACTTGTGATCACCAATGGGTTACAACCCATAAGATTGAGTTACACTGTAGTGGGAATTATTTCGAAAATCTTTGAAGACAAGAAAATTAATTCTTATTAAATATTTTAGGATAATTAACGCGGGACGATATTTGTTACCTTTAATGCCTACGCATGTCTTTTATTACGTCTGTGGGCGTTGAAGGAGTGTTTTCATTTATAACAATCTTCTTAGACAACAGACGATTTTTTTGTCTTTGAACATGATAAACAAAATAGGATTGTACAGTGCTTACTATTTAACAGGTATTAAATCATTTAAATTAGAATTTAACATAATCTACCCAGATACCTATGTACATTACACTTATATTATACTTGTAAGTTTAGAATGAATAATACAGTCGACCCAGGAGTTGTGATGATGTTCGTTGATAAGAAAAACGATTATCAATGTAATTCTCTTTGTTAAATCTCAGAAATATTAAATATTATTTATTAAAAAAAAATTGCATTGATTTAATTTCTTGTAATAGAATGATTCTTTAAAAAAAAAAAAAAATGAAATAGATTATTTATCGTGAAAATATATTTTTACTAATTTTATAATCATTTTTAGGGATTTTAAATTTTAGTAAACCACTTATTTTACAAGCTGAAAAAATGAGCAGGAACTTTTGAAGGATATCTACTCCCGTCAATATTGAACAAAAAAGATATTATAATATCGAAAATTATTGAAGAATTTGCGAACGAAGTTTAAAATATATTAAACCTAAATATTGTATCTAACGTTGTATACGTCATATACTTAATGCGTTTAATTCAAGACAGACGATCACAGGTAATAAAATAATCACAATAAGAATATAATTCAACAAAATCCGTTGTCACCATTCCCACGATATTAATAATTATTTCATTCAATTTAAAGTTTTAAAACCTTTAATATACATCATTATTATGACTTGGATAATATTTTTATCATTATTATCATTTTCGTTAACATTATGCCAATTGCTTTTTTTTTCATTTATTAATTTATTAAGCCTGACAAAAAAAATGTTATACTTTTAAAAAACATTTTTACTCTTGGTTTTTTTTTTTGTAGTAAAAATATAAAAAGAGTATTAATTAATTCATAATTGTATTCAAACAAATGTATGATTTTTGAAAAACAGATTCCGAGCTAAACCCGGTCACCGCCTCGCCGGTTTGATATCAAAGCTTTTCCGAATTTCATTAAGTGTCGATTTTCGATAATTTCGATCGAAGTGCTTTTATTTTATACACATTTTAAGTTTATCTAGGTACACGTCTGTACTTTCATTATTGTGTTATTGTCATGCACCAGTCGTCTCGTAGTTCAACGTAAGTGTCATATAATATTACACTATATGTACTTATACGACGTGTTTAATCCCGAGCAAATTATCAAGGGAAAGCCGTGAAAGCATTGAGAACCTCCCACGCACCGCCGCGTGGATGTGTGCGTGTATAGAACCTTGTTTAATGTTTTGTAGACAAGACGGGATTTGACGCAAAAAACATTTCTCATTTTCCGATTTGATAAGTTAAATCTAAGAAGTTCAACAACAGACTGTCGGAAGTATGCTGTGGGTATTATTATCGTGTGTACCTATATCGTATGTACACGTTTCTCGAGAAAATTATCAACGCGGTAACGGTATATTTTGAGTGTGTGTAAATCAACATTTCAGTAGATTATTAGGTTTTGAATATTTCCACACGCAGCACCGCACAAAATATATAAATCGATTTAACTATTTATTTTGTTTTTCATCTCCTATTTTATATCTTTTGAGCCAATGAACCGAACACGCGTTCAACAATAATGTTATGTTATTTCCATGGCGTAATCCGTTCAAAATTATCATAACAGAAGTGGGACCTATGCAGATTTTACGATAATTTGTATGTTAAATTCACGGACATTATTATTTATTATGCACAAATTGAACAGAAGCGTCTTTGGAAAACCGAATTCATTATATTATAACGTCCTTATTATGTATAATAGATATATTTTTATTTTTTTTTGTTACTTACTTCCGTGCTAAAATTTTAAAACGTTATAATAATAGTTCTATAATTATATGTCATATTATTGCATATTTTCTATAACTGTCCCTTAAATCATAATATAATAAATACATTAAATATGTATTGCTTTCGTTTCATTTCAGTATGGATACACTAAAAAATTAAACACAAGTCATGACCGGTCCAAGCGTACCTAAAAAAGGAGTAAAAATATAGTACGAAAAAAAAAGGATTATAATAGTTAAAAACTCGGAGTAACTCAATGTGGAAGTAATAATTTTCACAATCAACTACACCGAAGTCGCGGATCATTGCGTAACTAATAGATTTAAAAATATTCAAAATGTATTTCATAGCAAAAACAGTAAGTAATATTAATTAATTAATAAAATAACTAAAAGTTAGACTATTCCACACTTACCCATTAGGGGATGAAGTGAAAAATTAAAATTTAATTATCAAGGTTACTTATAGAAATATTTTTTTTATTATTTAAGATAATTCAAATATAATATATTGATTAAATAGCGTTACAAATTTGATTTATAATCTTTTAAAGTTCAACTCGGATGTAAATTCTCAAAAAATTTGTCGTTATAAATTTATAAAACTACAATACTAGATGTACATAATATACATTATACGTGTATGACGCCATTACGTAGATTATTATTTTTTTTATAGAATTTAATATTGAGAATATTAATTAGTATAATTTTAAGCGAATTATAAGTGTTACATCGCTATAATTTTCTTATCATTCTATGGTACTTTGATATTAACATATGTTTAAAGTTATTAAAAATGACATTAATTTGATTAAACGCTCTAAAATTCAGCAATTTCATAATTTCGGCTTACTGTGTATACTATCAGTGATAAAAGCATCTTTTTTTTTAATTAGACACGCCCGGTTTCAATTAAAATTGTTATAATCAGATAGTTTTGTTATATTTAAATAATTTCAAGTCGAATGTTGAACGAGTAGTTTTCTTATAAGTCCTATATAGATGATGATAATAAAACTTGCGATACTTTCATTGCTTCATACTTCATTTATACAGCCTTTGTTCGTTTTTCATCATCGATCCTTTCTCCTGCCACAAAAAAAAAACAAGTCATATTCTGATTACTGGTTATTACTACATAATAAAATTGTGTTAGGTATAAATGGTTAAACTGATTTATCGAAATTTTTTTTTGTTTTGTATATTATACATTATACACACATCGTCCGACCTAACACGGTGTATATTTTTCACCGTAAAACCGTTTTGCGTAGGTTAGGTGTAAATACGTATATTCCTTACAGGATCGGTGTTGTGGGGGTCATTGTCGCGGTCGTCTCTTCGCTCCATAACTCTATATACACGTACATATTATACACACGAATAAGGTTAGGACTTTGGGGGTAGATTCCGAGACGATTACCGCAAATTGTACGAAACGTCGATGTAGACCGTTATAATATTAAAACGAGTACATATCGGTACCCGCGGCGTACGTGCACGACGCGGAAAACAATATTGTACGTAATGACGGCGACGGGACGCGATTTCCCGCTGCAGTATTATAATATATGTAATATGTATAATCGGTAGAAAAGGGTGCGTGGAGTCGGGTCGTGAGCATCGCAACGCGATAAAACCCCTTTAATCCAATTACGGAGTCGATTGGTTTTGGGATTTTATTTGTTTTCGCAGGTCGCCTATATGCGCTCGAATTATAAATATATAATATGCACGTACATTGTACTACCTGCAGACACATAATATAACAGCGCGATCCGAGGCGTAGGCGTGTGACTATATAAATATTTTCCCGATAACGATTTCCCGCATTAAATCCGCTTTTCTTTCCCCAGACAATTTTCCAAGCGTGCCCGTGTAATGGTTGTCGCTTTATATGCAACGGCGGGTTTCGACAACGTACATTGCGAGTTTTTACACCTGCATAGATGGGTATTATTTCTCAAAAGCGATTTTGACTCGTTTCGACGGAATCGTTTGAAATTAACCGAGCTATAGAGAATAGGTAGGTATACGATTAATGTGTGTTGTGTTTTGTCGCGACAAATGTTAACGACGTTTTATCATTCATTAATAATACGGTTCGTAACAAATAGCCCGTACTTTATAATATCGTGTGTTTATCGTAGGCAAAGCAGATTTAATGATAGATTATATTATTACGTGTACTACACCTACGTCCTCAAAAACAACGCGTAATCCGTATTATTAAGTCGGGCAGGCCGGTAACGCGCCGTTGTTGAAAATATTATCGACTTGTTATTATTTGATCATCAGGTTAGATTCAAATCCTGTAAGGTCGTACCTATACACCGCGGACCTACTGTTTAATACTATATAATTACTATTCAACTGCAGTGTGTGTGCGGCACCGGTCATGTTATTATGCGATGTAAATCACTTAATCACGTATTGCAGCGCGTAACTATATATATATATGTATAATATTATATAAATGTAACGAATCGCATTATGTTAACACGTGCAAAACATTCGTGGCATTAACTATACCGTCACAAACCGCTCCTCGCCTATACCGTCGGTGAGGATCGGTAGTAAAGGTCCTGACCGTGGCCGATGCGGGTGGATATGCGGACGGTACTTACTAATTGTACGACGAGACCGTATGATAATGAACCGACCCCGATGACAGCGGCTAAACAGGAGAGCCGCAGCGTGGAAGTATGTACGAGTGTGGTGTGTGTGCAATACGTATAAAGCGTGTGTGTGAGTGCAGTGTGTGCAGGACCATAATATAGAGCGAGTCGGTGCACATTTGCATATTTATTCGGCAGACAAATATTTGACACCGAGTAAAAATTACGAATTCTAGAAATATTGCAACGTTATGCGCGTGCACTTCGTATGCACCGCGCGGGTTTTCGAAACGAATTTACTTAAACATTACGACACCGATATAATTCCGACAGACATAATTATAATATTATATTATATTACACACATTCGTTTATTAAACGCGCGTGCGATATTCTTAAATTCGCGTTGTCGAGTATACCACATACCCGTGCTGGTCACGAATACCGTTCTAATACGGTCGCATAATATCCTATGTATACGATAATGACCGTGTGCTATGTTTTTCTTGGTGTACGAGAGACGTGTAACGAGTACATCACGACAGTCAACGTGCACCGTCACGACGAATCGCTTCGCGAAACAAAATATCAAGTAAAGTCGTATCGTTATAATAATTAATAATAAATTAAGACGTGCGATACCTGAAACAGACACGCGTTTTTGCTCGATCAGCTCTACACGCCACCGGATCGTTTCTGGCTCCGGAAATGTGTCTGTCATTCGGTCGACGTTTTAAACGCGCGAGCAAAAAATTTTGACAAGAAAGTTCGTCACCCGAACGCCCGAATGACGGCCGAATAGATAATTCTGCGCGTTTGGTTTGCGGACGTAAAACCTTACGCAAAACGCAGAAATAACGTATGACGTATAACGAAGGAGAATATATGATAAATAATAATAAATAATAATAATATACTTTTATTTAGATACCCAACGCGATAAACATGCACCGCACATCGTCGAAGCGGAACAGAAATAATTTGCAAAAATCGTCGCCATATTATCGTACAAGTAATAAAATACCGTAAATATATATTAAATATATAGATAATTCGCAATACTATTGTTGAGATCGATTATAAAAAATAATGTTATTAATAGATACACTGCGAAGTAATTGTGATTCTGATGCCGGCGGTTGAAATTAGTGTTTTTGAAATCTCTCCACTCGCTCATAGGTGCAATATTTTTTTATACGGTCACGTGTACTAGTGCAGTTCAGTTTTACTAAAACTACTTTAGTTTTGATTTTGTTGTCTACCAATCCATAAGAAATTTACGCGTGAGTTATTATTATTATGCGGTCTATGGTTGAATTGGAGGCAAAGAAGTCTTAAGTCATTCCGAGTCTGAAATTCCTATTTTTAGATTATTTTTAGCTTATTGAAAGACCAAAGTCGCAAATAATTTTTTACATCTGCGGGCCGGGCTTTGTGTAGACGATTTCAGTATATTGGTGCTTAGACGGTGCTCGCTGAACGAGTTCAACAAGAAAAGAAATTTTTTTTTAACGTTTTCAATAATACGGAACGATGAACGATTTGTGTGGGTTTAAAATTTCACGAAAACGGTCGATCCATTGTTATAGAAAGTCACAATATGGGTTACCTACAAAAATTTTCAAAAACACTATATTATGCCTGCTACTTCTATGTACTACACTGGTTTGGTTAAAAATGTTTTGTTAGATTGATTTATGAATTCAACGCGAATACGATAAATATATTTTTGAAATAAACATATCTAAACGACACACCTGACCACTGTACAGTAACCGCATTTTGTACGTGGGCTAGAGACTCGTGTGCTACTGAAAATATGTAGGGATGATTCCCAACTATAGTTTAAGAATTCGGTCGCGACATTTGCCGACGTGGTTAGTTAAAAGTTTCACCGTTCTGTCACGAGCACACAAAGGAATTATATACAAAACACGACCGTCGTGTTTTTGTTTGTTCGACTTGTAACTTCAAGACGAAATACAAAAATAATTACATTACGCTCCGAGGCAGTTATTATATATTATATTTAGTATAATAATATAAATAATACAAATCGAACTTCAAAAGTGAAATTCTCGTGTTTTAGATATACATAGCAGTTTATAATAATTACGGTTGCAGAAGATTATAATTTGTATTGTGCTCTATATATATATCTATAACTGTTATTAAATTTTACAAAGAAACCTCTGCGGCGGAAGATGCTATTACAACTTTGATGATCGAATCGTTGTGGGAATATTATTGTTTCTCGCATTAAACATATTTCTATACGAAATTCAAATCGTTACGGTTTACGAAACCACCGCGATACTGTATAGCATTATTGCAGCAAGAAAGGTATTTATACAACTTCGCCACGTCGTTTCTGGAAATTTTTAATCATCTATCATCATAGGGCGTGTACTTTGTTGACCGTTTTATCGTATTAAAATTTAAAACATAATAATATATATTATAATAGCATCTCGTAAATTCTTGTGGCGTATTTTGAAGCTTTCGACAAAGCGTTGAGCAAGCGGCGGTTATGCGCATCGTAAGAAATACTTGTAACAACGTCTACTATTGTACTCGAGATATTCGTATTAGTTTTATGGAATAATTTCGTTGCTATTACATTTTTGTAATAAAACTATATCTCTCCGCGAACTCATCAAGGTTAGGTTAGTATTGGTTCGTGAACGCATAACACGCGTTAAGTAAAAAAACCAAACGTTTTCTTTACCGAAAAATATAATAATATTCTTATCAAGTGTAATACGTACGTATATTATTTGTTCACGATTTATTATACGGAAAATACCCAACTCGTATTGTAGAAATATGCGATTTGCAATTTCGCTATAAAATATTATATATATTATATTATTATCTATATTTGAACAATTGCAAAAACTATGTTTGTACAGTCGGGTAAATGAAAAATGGCCGCTGATGCCCTAGCGACGAGTTTTTTCAACAGGACCACATACAATTAAACTACACTTAGCGCGTTTATTGAACTATTTTATGTTATACTATTTATAATCAATGATGACTTTTTCGATAAAATACTACAAAACCATTTTGTCTTCAAATATTTTCAGTCAAAAAAAAAAAAAAAAAATGTACACATCCTTCCCAAACACATTACTTTTTCATTTCGGACTAACAGTTGAACCGTATCATAAAATTCGTGCACGGGCAGTTCTACGAACTAGGTATGCATTTAAATCATCTAACTCGGTGGTTTTCGATCACTTTTGCGTTGTACACGTTGACTTGAAAGCAGGAGCTTGTTCGGGAGTTAAAGTATTTTGAATTATTGTCTTTACTTTTCTTACGCACGTGCTTAACAGTTGGCTCGTAAACTTCGGTTGTCACTTTGAGTGATTGTTTAAATATTGATGGATCGATTTTATTTTTACCGGCTATCTCCATAATAAAATTATAAGTCTAAAAAAATATATATATTTTTGTTTGGTTACGCGTATCACTTATAGTTTTAGCCATTTTAATTGATAGTTATAAGACAATACCAATCGCTTTTTTTAAAACCTCTGAATTTTGAAATATCATTTATGGAATACATGCGCTAAAACGGTAAACAACACAGTGTAACGATTCATAACACACTTGAGTTCACGATATCCTCACTCGGTTCACATTACATTTACTATTGTGGTCAAAAATCGGTATAATGAAACGTGTGCACTGATATTTCGTGTAAATTATATACATTAATTATAATATAATACAATCCGCTACCTAATCATACGATATAGTAAATCGGTTTTATATTTTTTTTTTTTTTATAACATGTACTATATAAATCCTGTCGTAACTATCGAATGGCAAAATTCATGACTAAAATGTATAAATACAAAATAAACGTGGAAGAAAAATAAATAAAACTCACTTGTTGCCACTCGCTGGTCACCTATAGCTGGCAATGACTCTGGTTTAAAAATCCTTAGTTTCAAAAATAAACCATTAATAACACATATTTGTCAGTGGGTACTTTTCATTCACAGGATTAAAGTTTTATAGTTAAATCAGTTTAATTTATTTTACCAGCCCATTTTAATGAATCCGTGGATCAGTTATCCACTGAATACCAATCGAAAATATAATATTAATTGTTCGTTATCAATGACTTATTATAGGCCATTGACCTTATAAACATTAAAAAAATATATTCTTAGTATTGTGTAAACATTTTAAATTATATAAATAAATAAATTTTTTTTTTAATAAATACATATTATACATAATATATAAAATAGTTTATGAATAATTTTTATAATTCTTTTAATTTTAGATAAAATATGGTTAATATCGGACAGTAAAGCAAGTCGTAAAGAGAAAATCTTATAAATGTCAGAATAAGAATCATCACTCGAATTCCAACTCTACATGTCAAAGAGCAGAATAATAATATACTCGTGTAAAGTTTTAGTTATCAAGTAACCGAGTATATGTTGTATGCGAGTTTAATCATATAGTTATTAGAACGTGAAAATATATTTTTGTCATTTATAACCTACAGACATTTTAACAAAAATAATATTTTCCCAGCTATGTAAGGTAATATAGTTTAAGATCTTATTTTAAATTAAATTAAATTTATACTTTGTAAGTTTTTTTTTTGTAATTTATTTGACAACCGCTTATTAGTTGCAAATAAAATATACAAAAATACAGTGTACCATGTTTCATTTAACGTCATTTTTGTACAGAAATCATCTCATGACAAGCTTACATTAAGAAGTACAGCGAGCGTTTATCTCGTCATCATAATCTCAAGTCTCTTTTGGTATAGTATTTTATACGTAGTAAACGCGATTTGCATGTCTGTATACCTCGTCCTTACTATACAACTATACTCTGTCTCGGGAATTACAAAGAGTTTGTTAATAAATTACATTTTTCCAAACATTTAAAAACATATCGTACTTTTTGGAGTTTTTAAATGTTCATATGACTATCGTTGTTGTTTGTTCTTTACGTTTATAAAAGATTAAAAACTTTAAGAATGTATATTTTCTAAATCGTTGTCCGATAAAAGAAAAATACTCAGTATATGTATATTATATACACATACGCCTTATGTGTATTTAATATTATTATGTTTGTATAAACTTATGATAGCATGTACATATATACATATATGTGTGTGTACAGTGTACACTGTACAGACTAAAATTATTAAACTGCTGGGGGGCTCTATCGTGGTTTGTTTTCAGATAATTAAGTAGCAGAAACGATGTTAACTGTACGCCAAAAAAATAATACTGTAATACATGTCGAAACATAAACCCGTGGAAACAGTAAAAACAGGAAGACATTTATTCACACACACACACATACTTTGTGTCCGAGATGAACGTAAAAATAATGACATCGAAAAAATCGTTTGGTGAAAAAGTCGAGAATGGTATTGTACGTATAAAACAGTAATTTTGTATAGAAGGTATGGATCCGTTTTATTATATAAATGATTTAAATGAATATTCCAAATAGATATTAAACAAATATTATCAGTAATAATTAGATATTAATAATAATGTGCGAATTAAAATATTTATTTTGTACTCTTAGAACGATTCTGGTCAAAATTACGTAAGTGTATAGATTTTAATGATTATAATATTTTTTATTACGGTGTATAATGATACCTAGCCACTTCTCATAACTAAGTAATATTTTAAGAAGAGTGGCGTCATCATAATCCGTTTATGTATTGTTGTGTCTTTTATACTTTCGTTCAAGATTTCTGCGCATTTAGCAATTCGCCGACAACACGTCATTTTTAAACGAAAAATATTTGAGGTGGCGATCGGCTGTCGCGTTCGGGAGATCGTTTACGTTTTAAAAAACGCGAAGTCTAAAAGTCGATTTCGAACCAGTCAAACTCAATCCGTTTTACGGTTAAATCGCAGACGTGAATATAGAAACCTTATGTACCATGGTAAGTACCAGCTAGGTACCTAATTAATGATAACTTCTCATAACTAACAGTAATATTAAAAAGAATGTCATCGTTATAATCCATATACCTACGAATGTTTTATCATATGATTATGGACATCTGAAGTCATTTATTTGTTATGACCTTGTGTGAAATAAACAATCCCACCGACAATACCAATTGACTATCAGATCATCATAAAAAATATACTCATAGATAATAAAAACAATATTTTTTTCACATTTTTTAATTATTATTATTATTATTATTGTTTTTATTATTATTTATTAAACAACAACGTTGGGCAGGGCTACCGTGGGTCTTCGCGTCGTACGGCCAATCAGAGCGCTATACTCACTATACTATATTTCTATTGGTTATTATTATTATTCAATTCGTTTTAACCTGTCTTAGGTACTCGAGTCTCGAGATCAAGTCCGTCAGTCGCAGTTCGAACACGGTGAGCTATACTTATCTACCCACGCAGAACCGTTCAGAGCCCCGAGCCGTTGTCACATCTCGTAAACTTCGACAATAACACAATTGATTCATCGTCCATTCTACATACACATTCTAAGGTTAGTCGTAGGCGATTTGATTAACTATACGCTTTAAACAATTATTTTAATATAGTATAATATATATACGTCGAAATTCAATATGTATGGGAGAGACACAAAACTTATTTTGTGTAACTTATTATGTTGCCTTTTCGAAATAAATGAAATATAGCTACACGTACCGTTACTATATAGGAACACGTAGATATGTTTCGTTTCCACGCCAAATAGTTTTAGTCATAGATATATGAAAATATCGCCAGTTATTAAGATTGGCGTTTTCTTTACGTGATTTAATTTTCAAAATATCTCGCTTAATTGAAGTCTATCTAAAGGCATTTGAAATATTCGTTTTTATTAAGTTTCTTTTTTTTTATATAAATAATATCGATACGTTTTTTTGGCTAAATCAAAATACTCGAAAATTTAGTACTAAGTTTCTCGTAAGTTAGTCTTATTATAGTAATTTAAAAATTAGAAGAATACATATTGGCACAATTTTTTTATTAGCATTTGAAGTTCAAATATTGACAAAAATTTGTCAAAATCATGAATACTTGCAAATTATTTTGTAGTTAAAATGTATAATAAAATTTGTATAAGTAGATTAGAGTTGAAAACTTAATACAAGATTCTCCTTGAGTTTAGTTTTTAAGATATTAAAACGTAAAACCACCTTTTTTAACACTCACTGGAAATCTCTTAGGCTCTTATCCCATCACTCTTAGGCTGACAAATCATCTACGATCAGAATCGTTTTTTGTATACAATGATACCTATCATTGGTTTCAACTTTAATACAACCATTATAATAACCTACTATTCAGCAGAGCGTTATTCATTTGACTACTCTTTTTCAATTGTATACATATTTAACTACTAATTGAAGTCAATCTTTCCATTTAACATTTTCGGTTAGGTTAAGTTTATAATTATTACGATTATTCGTATATAAAATCCAACAATTTACACAAAAATAAAAACTTAAATTCGATACTTGACATTCATTTGAATATCATCGAAAATCAATCATATTATATTTAAAATAACATATTTAATTTATTCGTATAATTAATGACAATGAGATTCATTTTTATTTGGAACAATAAAAGCATTTGATGCATTTTATCAAGCTTTCTAGAGGCTGAACGCTTGTTGAGTTTATAACAAATATTCTAAAATTCAAAGATTATAATTTATGTTTATTAAATGTAGAGGTGTTTGAAAATATAATTTAATCTAATCACAACTTATTTGTATAATTTAAAACAAGACTTTAGGTATACGTATATTTTATACTCTAGTGATTTTCATGTTACTGTGTGCTGTGTATAGCATATACAATAATATCAAAACAATAAATTGTTTAAAAGTATTTCCACGTTATATTCGTATAAAAACCCAGTTTAAACGGTCAAAACGGTGGTCTTTTGAAAATGTTTCAATTAAATCGAATTTTATGTTTCGAATTTAATTATAATATATTGTACTAAGTTTCTCAATGTTTTTATTGTACGACAATAATGAACTTTCATTTATAGCGATGTACAATTTGTGTGACTAGGTACGCATTTAATTTGTAGGAAGTTATTTACTATTTGAAAAATACAAAATATTTTAAACAATGATCATTCTGATCAATTATAATATGATCTAAAGTTGAATTATTAAAACAATTGTATAATTGATGCTTCAAAAACTTGTTACATTAATACATTGTGATATTTCGACTATTTTCCACTTCGTGTCTTTGACATATTTTTATTATGCATACACCTAAATTAAATTTTTGACCCTTTACCGGAAGTTTGAATTATGAGGACTAAATAAAATAATAAATCGTCGCCAACTGGAAACTTGTAAAATTTGAGAAAAAAAATAAACTGCGCACAGAAGAAATCGGCCATGAATAAACTTTGTAGATAAGATTATTATTTAACTTCACGACCTTCGGATTTTAGTTCGTAACTAAGAAACAGACTTTTATGTTTAATAATTTAACAAAAATTTTAATTATTAAAATCTCTAAACGCGTGTATCTGCAAACTCCGTGGTAAATAAAAATATGAGTAGACAAAGAAAAAGAAATATTTTTCAACTGTCATATTAGAATGATACTTTTAGTAATTAAAATTATGGATTTATGTTAAAATGTTTTATTATTTTTGCACTATTTTATTGTTTTTATTTTCCTACAATTTACGAGTGTCCGCAAAACGTTTTAAAATATCCGCACAACTAAAACAGTAAAATGACAATTTCGTTATCCAAATACGTGTCAAATATGTATTAAATTGTAATGTGATCATAAGAAAAAAAAATTAATTTATTCCGATTCCAGAATCTAAAAATTTTTTTACACAATAAAATAGAATCATCATCGTTGCGTATTACAGAACACAAGAGTATAAAATTATAATTTTTTTGGATTTAAAAGCGAGTAGTCTTCATTCGTAAAAATAACATGAAAACTTATAATTATTTGTTTAAAATGTTTGTATCCTTTAAAATTCAAATAATACAAAGTTCAAATTTTTGTTCATTTAGTTGTTAGTAAACAAATATTTTGTGTTTAGTGCTCTCTTTTCGTGTGAAAACTCTTTACTAATTAATTGAAAATGGTTAGTAAACGTATCTTGCGTATTGCATCACAATGATATTTTGAAATCGATTATGAATGTATTTTTCTAGTATTTTTATAAATTGAAAAGTAATAACCCTGAATAATTCAAATTACCAATGCATATTCGATTTTGTTTTTATAACAATACTAAGTGACATAATTTTTAGGAAAAAAACTATGTTTACCGTATTAATTTGTGTCGATAATATTTTAAAAACTGCCCCACCCAAACACTATATAATAATAATATGAAAGAAATTACTCGCAGAAAATATTTAATGTAATAATTTATCGTTTATTTAAAAACCAAAGTACATACATAGTAAAACATTGATATATATATACGTGAACACAGCCAGACGAGCCCGATCTAACCCGTGAGTAGGCACAAAATACTTTTAGAGTATATTAGCAGTTTTGCCGAGTGTAATAATATTTTAAAACAGATCTCGTATAATAATAATTTTCTAACTCAGGATCCATATAAATTAGCTTCTCGCTAACATTTATTTTACACAAGGACATATTTTTAATAAAACTTTAATTAAATATAAATTAAATCCTTGTTTGTGATATATTCGGAACTCTGGGTGATAATAATCCGGAGAATGCTTTCATTTGAATTTAAAGTTTTTATTGTTTGTCGTGTTCACATATCCAATTAATGTAATTTAAACCATCCCCATTACCTCACACACACACACATCAACAATAACTCTCGAAATGTTAAAAGTTAAAAAAAATATGCATACGAAAAATCGTAGGTAAAAGTAACAAATAAATTTTATTCAATTTTGATAAAAACACATATTACATTAATACAATACATCATAAATTAATTACTTTAGTAACACTATTATCTAAAGTGGTTAGAATATATTTATTTTTTTTACTCCAATCAAATTGTTTTTATTAATCTAATAACATTTTGTTGAATTAATAATTTTATTAAAAAAAAAAAAACATTTTATCACTATAAAAATTAACAAAAAAATGATTATTGTTTTAAATGGACAATTACTTTTTAAAAACGAAATTCGATTTTTTTTTACATCAATAATTAAACTAATTGTAATATTTTTATGATATTTTTTGCCAAAAAATCGACGTCATGACAAATAAAAATACCTAAAAAGTCTTAAAATAAACTTGATTTTTTAATTTAGTATGGAAATGTCACGGCTTATATTTTTTTAACAAGTAATAATGTTAATAAATCAATTTATTATTTAAGTTGACAAAAAACTAGTGAATTACACAAACTATGTTTATTGTAGATTTAATAATATATTCTATAATTAATTCTTCAAAGTTATTTTGTTTATTGGTTATAATTTAAACACGTTTATTCATCAATGCGACTTTGCACTCGTTCTTACATTGTAATTGTTCTTGCGAAGTCTGCAAATTCATTTCTCCAATGCACTAATCTAAAATACTTATCCACTGATTTCCAAATGATGACTATAATTACGACCGTTAGGCACTTTGAATCTTAAGTCAGTATAGGTATCTACTTTAATTTAAAAGACAATACGTACAATGTTCTTTTTGAAACACTTAAATGTGCTTAATAAACTAAAATAAAAAATAATAATACGGTAATAAAAGCGAATTTCACAAAGTGGATAGCTAAATCCAAAAAACGAATTAAGCCATTCAAATTCGTGCGTTCGCTTTACGGAAAACTATTCACTTTGACGTAAAAAAAAAAATGAATGAAAACCACGTATTATGTTCAATAACTTTGTGAAAGGTCAATTTTACTGAGAAGTGGCTACGAGGTAATATATCTACCTATCATCTAGTATAATATAATATTCAATAACATACGATACTTAATACAATAGAACCCAACTATTCATAATAATATATAAAGTGATATACAGGGTGATTCTTTTATCAAACAACACTCATTATTTCCAAAAGTATTCATGTTTTTGAAAATATTTTTTTACATAGTTTCAAATTGTTAAAAAACAACATTTTTATAAAAAAATTATATTTTTAAATATTTTTTATCCTTATAATTTTTTTAAGTTTTTTACTTTTTTGAATCACTACATAGATTTTTAATTTCATATTCCAAAGCAGAATAATTTTTTGAGTATTTTGATACATAAAAATCGAATTTAGGGTGAATAGTTTATGAGTTATACTTATTCAAAGTTTAGACAAGCGGAGTAGTGAACAAACATTTTTCGGATTAACCCCGTACCACTCCACTCCGCGCAGCCTAAACTTTAACAATTAGAAACTATGTAAAAAAATATTTTCAAAAAATGAATACTTTTGGAAATAATGAGTGTTGTTTGATAAAAAAATTACCCTGTATAATGACGTACTCTATATTACACAATAAAATTATGTTCAATTTCTGAATCAAATACGCAAGTCGCATAAAACTTATAATCCCATTCATCTGTATAAAATAAATACACACATTATATTATATGTTGTAGGTTATTACAAAACAATATGTATAATAAATACCTATTAAAGTATTATATATTATAATATACTAGGTAGCTGATTCTTTTATTGGACTATATTTTGCGAGATATCCGTGTACCTCTCCACTCAGCTCGCCTAAACTTTAAATACTTATAGCTTATTAACTACTCGTACACGTTTCAATTTTTACGTATTAAAATATTCAATTTTCGAATATAAAACCGAAGTAAAAAAATTATATCGATAAAAGTATTTAAAAATCTAAAAAATTTTAAAAATTTAACATTTTTTTTTTAACTAAAAACTATGTAAATTAAAATATTTTCAGAAATATTAATAGATATCAATGTAATTATTGTCGTTTGATAAAATAATCACGCTTTTTACGTATATTGTATGTACAGGCGTATCGTTTATTAATTGCCGTCGCGTTTATCGAATAAAGACGTGCATAGATAATTTCGGCTAATAATAATGGACTTTGCGGGAGTATAGTCTTGTGCGCTACCAACAAATTTTAAACCCGGCTTAAAAACAGTAGCGGCAAAATGGTGGGGAGGTTAACCTTAGTGGTCGACGGGATGGTGGTTCTCAAACCAATATAATAATATTATACGCTATATGTACGCAGTATACGGTCGACGATGGTATAGTTCACTTTTCGCGAAACCACAACAAACTTTGTAGGTATATAATACACTCTGTCGAAACAGCATATAGTACACCCCGCTATATAAAGACACTGCTCCGAGCGATCGAGAGGAGACCACCCGCTATATCGTTACATAAAAAAAAACAGTATAGTATTAACATTTTTGCAATTGACTGCTTTTACAATCGGACCTAATATCATTTCTGTGTGCGACAGTCTTAAGCTGTGCCAAGAGATATTAAAGCGAATTACCACTGTATCATTTTTTATGGCCGTATAGTAAAAATAAAAATAACGGACGAAACGAAACACCGAACTATTATAATACTTTATCGTTATATGCATATAATATATATATTTAATAAATGCAAATTATATAATGAACAAAAAATATGTATACCATGTACAGGAGCCGCGGTTCAATCACCGTGAACCGGGCAGTGGCGTTTCTGAGAGTAGACGATCAAGGCTTGGTGGAGATTCACCAATCGCCCCAACAAATAACTGCTGAACAATCCCTTAAAATTAAAAATAATAATAATTACACACTGTAAGTCATATCGGTCGTGAGGTGAGTAGTGTTCTCCAAATACAATATACTATTTTAACGTCTAAAAATATACAAAATATGCATACATACAATAAAATATTAGACAAGTACATTAAAATAAAATTATGATGACATTTTCCAAAATCCAGAGATTGACAAATACGACTTAAACTTACCATTAATTATTATTATCGTTATTTTTTAATGAAGTTAAAAACAATTGTTTTTGCTTAACGCTGATAAAAGATAACATAAAATTACTTAATATTCTAGAATTTCGTATTGTTAATCTATTGTATTTGATGAAATATACTTAGAAACTCGTATGCTTAGAAAATGTACTGAAAAATCAATCTGCATTATTAAGAATTTAATAAAATAAAATAGATTATTTGTTTTTACGATTTTTAGATGTCATAAAAAATGCGTAAATGAATCACATGTGTGATAAAACATTGACAGGAAATTATTTAATAAAAAAAAAAATTACACACATTTTATGGAACTTAACTCTGTCATTTTGGATAATTTTTTTTTTCACATACAACTTTTTGTCACCATTCACTATACCGCAAAATGGCTGCGTTTTCATTGACGGCCAACAGGGATTATTACCACCTACATCAGCAGGTACAATTCTACTGAATTTATAAACCACGGTATAACCCGTTTCAATTATATATAGGATGAACGTATGGCGTTATGTCCGAAATACGATCGGTAGTTTTCTGAAATGTTTGTTATTTTGTTTACAATAATAATATACTATGAGGTTTTCGTTTCTTTGTTTTACTGTTCGTATACCTATAAATGTATAAACAGTCCAGACCGTATTTATAATTTAACAGCACTGAAGGGACCAGTAAAAAGTGATTGTTTTACATCCCACGGTTCCCTTCTATCCGATATATTTCGTTTTCTGCATCACAATAAATTTACAATATTATAATATGATATGGACGTTATGTGTTATACGTTGTCGTTGTATATAATATTATTGTTTAGGTTTACTGCATGATAGGTATAGAGTATGGTTTTCTGCGAGACCACTGAATAATTTATGTTATGCTAACCAATTTCGTAGTAAAATAATCGTCAAAGCACGATATGTGCAACTAGAAATAAGTTTGAATAGACAGTTTAACATTTCATAATTTCATAAAATACAACATTATTTATTGGATAAGTCACGAAAACTGTTTTCTTCGACAAGCTTATTAAAGAATCGAATAAGAAAAAGTGTTCGCTGCTTAACCGTTTCTCGATTTTGGCTATTTTAAACACCGAAAGACATGTCAGTTAATAAAATAATATATTATGTTATACCCAATACCCATATTATTATATTATACATAATACATATACAGTCGAGTCTCGATAACTCGAACCTCGATAACTAGAAAACCTCTATAACTCGAATTTCTTTTTGTCTCTATGGAATTCTTAAACACTTAATGCGATATTTGTAACTCGAAAAATACATAAGTCGAATTAATTTTTACCTCCCTTGAAATTCGAGTTATCGAGACTCTACTGTATATAGTATAAAAGACGATTTATGATAATATACAATTTTAAATTTATATTTGATATACACTTAGTGTAAACAATTTTCACACAGATTGATAAAAAAAAATACCATAGCCGCATACGCTATACAAAATAAAATTTGTATTAATTCATCATACTTAGGACAAGTATATAAAATATCAATCCTTAATTAATTATATTATTACTTTTTTTTTGTATTATGCATGCAAATTATTTTACATTTAAATGTGTTACAACATATTTGATGCATACTGTATATTAAATATAAATACACAATTAATTTAAACCACCTACCGGAAATATTACTGATGGAAAAATCAAACGATTTCCACCCACCACGTAGTTTATAGTTGATCTATTTAATCAGTGGTATAGTTAATTATAAACGGGGATAAATAACCAAACAAGCAATTCAATTTCATTTTAAATTTCAGTTGGACTATGAGATTATGTTATGTTTTGTGGCATTGTATGCATTAGTCACAAAAAAAAATGTGTAAAAAATGATATTACAATAATAATATTATTGTAACTTTTGCACTATACATAAAAACTTTTATAATAAATATAATTTTAAAATATTTTATAACAATAAAGTTTTTTGAATTAAGTTATTACATATATTTTTTTTATATTTTCCACTTAGGTACACAATAATCATAAACATTATAATTCGTTGTATATTATAAAACAATAGATAACAATAGATATACCGTATATAAGATTATAAAGTTTTAATATATAAAAGCTCTCATTGATCATTATTTTAGTTAAATCAATTGTTTTAAATTATTTATTAGTCATGATAATTTTTACTACTCTGTGATATTATAATATGTTAATTAAATGTAAATAATCACCAATCACAGTCAAAAACACTAAATATTTAAAATAAAAACTATTATAAATGGTTAAAAATATTCAGAAAAACGTCATAAATTAATTGTATATTTTAATAAAACTTTTCTTTTTCTAGTTTTGAGAACTATAATTTAAAAATATTAAAATTTTAAATAGGTAGGTAATACGGTAATACAATTTATTAGAAGTAACAGTGAAAGTATATCTCGTATATGAGATGCGGCAAGTATATTTTTCCATTGAGCAAGTCACTGTATTACTGTGTAATGGAAATGTTAAATTTGAATTCAATGATTAATTATTTTATACCTCGAAAAAATTTTCTTTAAATTTCTATTGATTTAAATTTAATCTAGACCAAATATTGTACTCTAAGAATAATATTCCACACGATAACAAAGTTTTTGTTACTTGCCTACTGATCCAAAATCGAATTGTATGCCAAAAGTTTCGATTAAAATGTCTTTTAACATGTGCAGCGTACGATGGTACATATTGATCTACAAAGGAAATGAGTACCTTACCTTTACATGTTCACCTTATTTTTTTTTAACAGTGTATTCATATGTTGTAATCGCAGATGGAATTGTAAACAACACATTGTGTAGATTTTCTCATCATGTGTCTACGTCGTGAAGATTAACTCGCAGTATTGCCTTTACTCGATGGTGGTTCATGATAAACAACCAGGTATTTAGGTGTATGATGAGGGTAACTTATTACAACTGTTTATAAAAAAAAAAATATATCTTTACCACAATTATGTAAATATTACTTAACAGTATAAAGTTTATACCGTCACACTCGTGACAGCTAATATAGACAACAACATTTTCCCTCGTTTCCATCACGAATAGGTTTTGATCTAGCACATTGAAGTTGTAATCGCTTTATCCTCCATATATTTTACGTATATAGCCATCGATGTAACCATAATGGCATATAATAATAACAATTTCTAGAGTAAAAATTATTGTTTTATGTTTCAAATGTATTATTAATATTATATCCGTTCACATCGTCGATACAACGTGTGATTGTATATAAAGATTACATAAATAATTTTTCAGAAAATGCAATGCTATCAAATATATTTAAGATAAAATTAAACTGTATTGGGTATTGTATAGAAACATATCTCTACTCTACAAAATGGAAGGCGTTTAGCTTAACTTTAAATTAGGAATTAATTAGTATGTAATGCATGACCAGTATTAGCTATACATTTTTAACCGACATAATAGGTTACGATCCTGGCACCCCGTGGATTCTTTAGCGTTTGTAAAATCATCATTATTTTATTACCTTTCTAGTTATAATTATTATCATTATACCTTGAATTAAAATATTTTATAATCTACAGGGAATTCAAGGGACCCCTTAACCTAACCACTCGCGTTGGCCATATTATAGCGTAGTACTTTTATTTTTTGTTTATAAACTATATAACAGGTACAGTGTAATAATTACTAGACTAAACTTGAGATATTATTATTAATATTTTATGTGAAACCACTAAATTATACATTGTACATTAAGTTTAGTGACTCAGAATAAACTGTTAGTTCGAGATATGATTTATATGCAACAAAATATTTAAATTAAAAAAACAATGGGTTAAAAAATTAATAGTGAAAAAATGTGATTTTCGATATAAAAAGGAAGTTTTTACCACAACAGGACCCTCGTGATATAAAATCAAAATCAAATTTAATTTTTAAAAACGTATTATTAAAGGATAAGAAGGGATAGCAATCGTACTTCATACTCACCTATACACAGTATTACACACCATAATATACTCTTTTAATGCATTCTGGATATATACAGTATACACCCAATAATACAGGTCGTATAATCTTCTTAATTTATGAAATCATTTGCAATGATGATTGTATCTATCTTAATCTGTATCTGTCGAAATTTTTTAAGGGGTACGAGTCTGGCCAACAAACCTTGAAATGCAGTAAAAATGTATGTAAGTTTTTAAAAATTTTTATGTATAATATTTTAGTTTAGTGAGTAAGAAGGAGTACCCAAAAAAATTTATTGGTAAAAAGGGAACAGTTTTTTTTATAAAAGTTTGAGAATCCCTGTTCTAGTTAATAATATATGAAAATAAAAAAAATATAGAACAACTTTGAATCAATTTTACTGTTGTATGTATTTTGTATGCGTTAATAATTTATAAAAAAAACTGTTGTATTATATTAAAATTATATATGCATGTTTTTTTTTTTACAATAGTTACAACAATTCTTCACAAATTCAAGTTTAAAATCATTGTTGTGTACAACTCGGGCATTTTATTATACTTAATAATTTTGGTTTTAAGTCTTAACATAATCACACAATATTCGTGCATATTATGGATTTTCAAAACTAAATAATTATTAGCTAATAACATATTGACACAGCTGTACATCACTGTGTTTTGGTGTGTGTATTTTAATTACCTACAAACTATTTGAACTTTGTGACAGGCGTGCGATGTTTAATAATATGAATTTTAAACTAAGTTATTGACAAGGACAAAAATTCAGTATAAAGACACTCGACGCTGTATATGCCTACACCGCCTCAATCGATTTAATGTTAAAGACTCTCATAACGACACTTGAAACTCCAATTATGAGTGTCATTCATTAAATCGATCATTCCGCGTGTATAGCTTATAATATTCATATATGTATAGAACTAGCAAACTATGTGACTCGTTTAGTTAATATTTCGCAAAACTGTCAATATCGGGGACATATATTATATTGTACACCATGACACGTGCGTACAAACCCATAGTCACTGCGGGTTGTTTCTAACTACGCCCGGCTATTTGTTTTGTGGTACAGACGTTTCCGACGATATCGAAATGCCATATTTAAACGATAAACATACTGTTGCGACGATCAAAATATTTCGTTTATCTATCTCGAAAACTATAGCCGTTGAATTAAGATTTTATGACTATATATCCAAAGGCTGTAGTCAGCATGGTGATGACTATTTACCATTAAATATAATATATTATATGTTTATAATTAAAATATTATTACCTATTAGTATTTTAGGTTCCGAGTGAAGCGATGAATGTTTGTACTTTTGCAGTAGTGATTTTACGAGTTTTTTCGTCCGTTCTTCATCGCCTTTTGGAGCAGTTGAAGTTTGCCCACATACGCTGCACACTTGCCCTCAGGTATACACTATAGTGAATGTGTACACTGTTTACTCACGTGTACATCCATTACAGCGATCCACTCAGTATCTAATACACATGAGAGCGGTACCATGCTTTACCTTTTTCTTTGTTAATTTGATTGATTCTTGTTATACTCGAGTATTTGTTATTCTCTTTTTCAGCGAAACGGTTCGAAGAAATTTCAACTGAAATTATAATTTTTTAATTTTTTTCGTTATTATTATATTATACTTAACGTGCAAAATTTTATCATAATATTTAAATAAACAATAGTACAGTAACAGTGTATTGATTTGTTCTTGCACTAATATCTTAAAAATTATAATATATATGTCTATAAACGTGTACCTTGTAGGCGCTGGCGCGCTTAATGTCATTCGATTCACGACGAGTTGAACAACCATATTCTTTTATGCTGAAAATAAGTATACACATAGAAAACGATTATTAAACCGACGATAACGCGTATAGATTAATATATTATTATGTTCCACAGATCTGTGTGTATACGCTGCTACTCGCGCAGTCAATACTTATATAGCCAACAATACTGCAGAGGATGCAGTCGGTACACGAAATATATAGTATTATCGTAGGTGGGTACGAAATATATTCGTTATTATTATGATTACGAGTTATAACAATACGCGTAAAGGCACGTTTCGGAATCAGACGACTCGAGTTCCAGAGTTGAATACATATAACGTATTACAATAATACATTATAGTAATAGTAACAAACACCGTGTAGGAAGAGTAAGTACTACCGACGACTTTGAGGATGTATACACTGAAATTCGTAATATTTTCGAAATATATTCAAACGTATGACGAGTAAGAACTTATGTGTGTGTGTGGTGTGTGTGTGTGTGTGTGTGTGTGTGTGTGTGTGACCATCCACCTTTGTGGCTGAACAGATTTAACAAGGAATAATATACATGATATACGGTATACACATATGTTGCTGCACTAACATCGAATTATTCGTCGTCGGCAATATACCGTTGGACGTATGAGAAGTATAAAGCTCAGATTTAACGCCTTTTAAAAGGACTACGCGACATTACGTACATGTATTATGTATAGGCGCACAATGCACGGTGACGATTCGTACGAGGTACAACACTGTTATTTTTTGCACGGGGCCGTGTGGTAGGCGACATACGCAATGTGTGTATCATGAAAGTGTAATGAGTTTTCGATAAATCTTCCTCCGTCTGCGCGAGTTCACCCGTCCTCTCCGCCACCCGTAAACCGCCGTCGGGATAAGTCTTTGACTTGAGTATTACATCATACACACACATTATTTACGACATATAAATGTTTTTTCCCGAGATTTGTAAATATAAGTATACTGTGGGAGTTGTGTGTGTGTGTGTGTGTTTGTTACGATGCGGTGCCAGAACAAATCCTCCGGGCCGAAAAGAAGTAAGTATAAAAACACCGCGCGTTGAGTGTGTGTACCACAATAATCCATAGTATTTTGAATACATTTCAAAACGGATTTTCGATTTAATTACGCGCTTTGTGTTTGCTACCTGTATATACGGATTATACTCGAGTTAAGGACATATTTTTATTTCGCGGGCCGATGTGTTTGAATATCAGTATTGAACATCGTGCTATATTCGTATACACTGTGCACTATGATACTCATAGATATATTTTTGAGGGGGGGGCATTAAATCAGGCGCTACGAGGGTTATACGATTATTTTCAAGATATTATGATTAATTTTATATTTACATGATAATATTATACCTGTTATTAGATGATCCCGGAAAAATGAAACCACTACTGATGTCGCTAAATCGCTTATCTGAGATGCCGTTGGACCTGGTTAATAACGTCAACATAATAATAATAATAATAAATGTCAATAATCATTAAAAAATGATTACCTTAAACTCTGTAGATGTACAAAACGCTGAGAAAACAAAATAAAATAAACTGCAGTTATTTGAAGACGGTACGATATCGTTTATACGGAGCAAAGACTTGGAACAGATGTCACCAACAAATTCAATAACATTTAATATGTCACATACATGTAGTTTATGAATAATGCAACATTAAACTTACTCTGGTTTCATTTAAATATATGTCAACTACTGCAATAATTGATTGTAAATAGATACTACTCAACGGAGAAAATATTTTATACATTTATTTTTATTTTTTTCATTCGAAAAAATACTCGAGCGCATATTGGTAATTTATAGGTATATGGCTTGTGAAACGATCACTGTGTAATAATGTCGTTTAAGCGAGAATATGTTTTTCATCGTTATCAATATTTTCGTATATAAAACGTTATATTATGCGAAATAGACGTGCAACATAAGTATACATCGTCATTCAAGCATATTAATATGTTTAAAAAAAAAGTTTTATTTATCTTTTTTTTTTGCTTTTAAAAAATATATATAACGAATCAAACGAATAATGTTTATAATATACATATATATCTATGTATGATATAATATACATATAATAATATGTACACTTATCAATATTTTTACTTAATCGATGTATTCGAACCCGTTAGAAAGCGCTTGTTCCTATTAGTTTACTCTGCCGTTTTCCCAAGTCATACTTGTAAGTCGTCTTAATGTCGAAATCTAAACCAAACAAACACGAACAATTTATTAAAGACAATTATTATTATAATATTGATTGTCATCGGCTGACGTCAAAATCGTCTGGGTGTACTGTACGGGAAGTGGTGCGCGGTAATATGATGGTAAATAATTGGTAAATAATATTATATATAGATGGTTATATTTAATATAATGAAGTCACGTAGTTTTTAAATTAACGTCATAATCAATGTTAAAATTAAACGACTCGCAATTTATTTTAAACGTACCTGAAATGTTTAGCCGCGGAATGACAAATCTTCAACGCGGCACCTCCCTGGCTGTAATTTATGTTAATTGACAATTATACTTTTGAATCCCCGGTAAAAATATACATATTATATAACTCAGACGTGACGTTTACTGTGCGCCGATGTGTAAATTTGTGGGAAAAACCAATGTGTACCTAAACGTAATATTAAGTGACACAATAAAGAGGTACTTTGGAGGTTTGAAGCCTTTTCCTTTTCCTTCTCCTTCTCCTCCTTCACCAAAAGAAAAAAAAAACAATTTTATGCAATTTATTTTTACGATCATTAAAAGATAAATAAATAAAATAATATCTAGAAATTGAATACACGCGAAATACTGTAACACTGTTTTTAGTTCATTTTCATCGTGTACTTGTTTTATTTATACGTTAGAGTAATTTTTCAAATTATTAATAACAAATATATTTAATCATCAGTGAAATACAAACGCATAGCAAATAAATATAATTATTTATTGTTTACGTGATAAAGTCTATCCATTTAATTGTTTTGATGTATTGTGTTTTTGAAAATTCTATAAAATATAATTGAAAAATTAGCAGTTGCTATGTGTTAAATGTTGACGTTTTTAACTTACGTCGTATAATTATTATCCATATACCACTACGCTTATATTTAAATAAAAAGAGAAACTGTTTCGAAAATTAAACCAGCCGAGTATTTTTTTTTTTAGATTATAATACAGTTGTCGGTGTTTTAAGAATAAATAGTATATAATTTAAAATAAGTACTTCAACGCGTATTTAAACCAGAACATAAATGATTTAAAGACATATACCTAATCGTGAACTAGGCTAGGAATTAAGTGGATCGGGTGTTCATAATGGGATCATTACGGAAGGTTAGGTTACATTGTTTTTCATTTTTGTACTAATTGTACCTATTTTTTTTTCTAGTCGAAAGCACCACCCTGATGAACGGTTTCCCATTACTATAAGTGGACATGTTACTTGTTAATAATTCAATGTGCGTCATTACACTTACTGAATATAAATTTGTATGAATTGAAAAAAAGTAAAATAAACGATATCAAAAGAAAAAAAACAACGACAACATACCTATTTTCCATTTGTATATTGTAATACGGTTCGCGTGACAGTAAGTGTCAAATAAACTTCGTCATTGAGTCATTATAATGTATGTTTTTATTTGAATTCATTGATAAGTCATTGTTAGAAAAAAAACGATTCTAAGCAGAAGCGAAATGTTGAATATCGACTAATATTTATTTATTTTATTGATCATGTTATAAATAAAAAATTAGTAATTTAAAATGTATATATGGTCTACCTATCTATTTTATTATATTATATTATATTATATTATATATTATTTATTATATACTTTATGATATATTTAAATTGTTATTTTGATAATCTATTTTACTGTATTTTATAAAAAAGCCGATTAAATTAATTTTTCCAAAAACATTGCGTTTATTATTTCATTTTAGTTAATTGTTATACAGACAAAAGTATAATATTACCTTCAGAATTATATAATATTATTGTAATTTACTTTCGAATCTTCGAATGTATACCAACTTATCGTAAAACAGTGAAAACATTTTCGTGGTATAATATAAGGTTAATCTAAATATTTTTAAAAAGTCATTATGTACCTATAAAAAGTACTAAAGATTTTTAATTTTAACCTCCTAAAGTCCTAACTAGATTCTCTTTCCTACCACACAAAATATCGAAGTTAAAAATTTAAGCATTTTCTTTTTTTCGCTATAAATCTCGTAGGTACGCATGCACAAAATAAAAAACAGACACATCATTGATACATTCGTCGCTCCGCTCAAAATCTAAAAGTACTTACGGACTTCTTTCCATCCGGAGTCTTCCATTTCCTGTGGTCGATTTTTTAGAAAATAAAATTCAATTTGTGAATTGCATCGTAGTCGTTTTTTTTTAGTTTAGCAAATAATGTTCATAAATATAAAGCATATATTTTGCTGTCAGTGTCCGACGACATATTTGCAGCGTTTTTTTTTTGTATAAAATATATTCGTATATCACTTAAATATTGAGAAAACGTAGAATGAGACGTCTAGCCTATTTTAAACGATATATTTGCTACAGAATTATTATAGATATTTTACATATTTTGTAAAAATCACACTATTTATTCTATATTTATGCAAATAAAAATGTATATGTCACCATTTTTACGACTTAATATTATAAATAATTAAATTATAATTATACAGTCATTTTCTCGTAAAACGAGTTTTTAAAAGTCGATGCGCCATTCAAACATTAAAATAAAAAAATTCAAAATCCAATTTTTATGAACCGAAATTTTGAGAAAAGTACTCTAATCCAAAATCCGAAACAACTTTATTGGGTATTAATTTAAAAACCGAAGATGTTGACTGGATTTTTTGCGTTTACAGTTACAATAATTCGATATATGTGACATAAAAAAAATTATTTCCACAAAAACCGTGTAAATTTTGAGATGCGTTCGTTGCGATAGTTCATATTAAAACAAAAAAAATTGCTATATTTATGTACAATTTTAGTGGTGAGGGATTATACGATATAATTTCTCTTTTAAAACGATATTAAGTTTCAATTTTATGTGTGACAAGTGTTTTCCATGTCATTAATAGTTACAAACTATAATATTAAATTTATTATGTACATTTCCCAAGTTCAAAACCAATTTCATTATATACCTATCATATTATTATTTACGTTTACATTCCACAATAGTCGATAGCGTGGTTGAGGAAATCAAATAAATTAAAATTAAATCAAATAAGAACCAACGACCTAATCGAATACGATAATATACCGGTGTTTAAATATGCTTGAGTAAGTAATGATAAATATTATGTTTTATATATTTTAGTTATTATTAATTTATAAGAACAGTCTAATAAGTTAGAGAGTTCGTAATAAATGTTTAAATTTTTAAGCACGTCGATCCGAAGTTATTTTGGCGATTTCGAATTTGTTTTATGACTCATAAATCAGGCTACACTTTAGACTACATGAAAGTAAATCAGATAGAGATAAATCAATATTGTGACACAGTAAAGCTGTTTACCTATCTAGTGTACCTTCCATACTACAAACTTTGATTTAACAAAATACTTATGAGAATCGATCCAAATATGAACCAAATTTATTTAAAAACGTCTTTATATTTTGAATTAAAATATAAGCACAAATACACAAAAAAACAATCATTGCAAATTCCAAACAAAACACAAAATTTGTATGCGCTCAGGCCGAGTGCTATAGTATTAGCCATAATAATCATAAAACAATAATCAAAATATAAAAGTATTAATTTATGGGTACCTTATTCAAATATTACCTGATTATATTGTATATGTTTGAAATGATTTTCTCTGTAGATTGTTTTGTTGCCCACCAAACTTCGCAATTTTCAATTTTCATCGCCGTATATTATAAGAACTCAAGACTCTACACAAAAACATAACAATACATAGTAATTATTATTATCGTACCTGCCTAAATACTGCAGAGTAGTGAGTCCCGTGTAAGTGTATAATATGTAAATTTACGCTCGCTATAACAGATAACAAAATGAATATATGCTAAAATACATAATTATTGTAACTACCTAAAACGCAGGTATGAGTATAAATAAAGCTCGGTGAAATAGATAATAATATGCAAAAATACGTATAATAATTATTGTACCTTTAATTCGTATGCGCGTCAAATTACGCAATAATATCATGTATTCATCACCGCCAGAATATGAAACTCAAACACATGTTCTATATTATACATATAACAATGCGCACTGTTACTGCTACCACTATATATAGATACAGGTGTATATATAGTCATTCGTATAATATTATCCGTCGTCGAATTACATTTTCTGGTTATTATCTGCATTAGTCTGTAATAACGCAATTTGTACATATATTGAAATACCACTATAATACCTGTACGGTAGCTTATTGGCATGACATAGTCCACCGTGTAAGTATTATATATTATTAAAAATATATACATTCATATATTATATTATTGTACCTAAACGCGGCCCGTAAAACACCATTCGATGTTTATGTCGTTTTATTTACGATAAAGCTTTGGTTTAATCTATAAAGATTAGTTTTAAATTATCATATAATATGAATCTAATAACCCATACTCTTTGTTTTAAAGTAAAATTTAAGGGATTTATATAAATAATTGATTTTAAAGTAACCTAACCTATGTACCTGGTACATAGTTATAAGCATTTTCTTTTAATATTAGTTTTTTTCAATTGTTTAAATCTAAATTAAAATCTTATTATCTGTATTATACACTATTCGCAAATCCTAAAACTTAAAACCTATGATTGACCTATTGACCTATCCTTTAAAATGTCAATTTTTTTTTTCTATATTTATGATAAGTTATAAAATATTATGTGTATCTAATAAACTCTGGCAAAAATTTAATGTCTAATTATTTGTATTTATTTATTTTAAAATTAAATTTAAAAAATATCCATTAAAGTAATTTTAAAGTGATTAAAATTGTATGATATGGTATCATAAATTTTGTAATTAAATCTAAAATTTGTTAAAGATGTAAATTTTTAACGTTTCTTTAATTTTAAAACCTTTTTATTTAAAAAATAAAAACCTTTAGCTTTTTAAAGTTCGTTTTAAACTATTATATTATAGACTTAAATATTTAATAATGTAGGAAACAATTTCGTTTTTAATAAGTTGCTTATTTTTAATATAGAAATAAAATAAAATAATTTATCACATTTAATGACACTAAAATAAACAATCTGACTAACCTAACCCAGCGTTTTAATATTATTCACAATAACTCTTAAATATTATTCATACCTCAATTATTTCGTTGACATTGCTGCTTGTGTAGCTGATGTATGACACGTCCTTATTAATCTGCAATTATGAAAATATGGTTCTCTATACGTTATATCTATATGGCTATGTGCGTGACAAGTTGATTTAGAACGCCAAGTAACGGTCAGGTAAGTCCGGATAAGCGGGTAGCCATATTCGTATGACGTGCATATACTGGATTACGGGTACAATAATCTCGAAGGACATTCTTTAGATGCAACAAATAAAATAAGAAACACATTGATAATGCCTTTGATAAGAAGTTTTCGTTAAAGACAATCTATATATTATAATGTTATAAGTATAACCAACAAATTATCTTGGTATATTATACTTATATGTATTTGTCAATATTAATAATAGTATAATATGTATAAGTAATAGTCTGACCTAGTCAAAGTTTATTAAAATAATAATAATAAATTATTTTAAAATACGAGTGTACCTACATATTATATAAATTTATGATTTCAAATTGTTTGATTTTCGTCACTAATTTTTGCGAGATTACCCCTAGCAACTGACGTTTAATATAATAACGTTACCACAGTAAACTCGTTAGTCTTTAAAACATTTTTTTAATCATAATTTAAATAACATATTGTATATATCTATACTATAAAAGTAAGTCCCGATTTTATGTCACGTATACAAATCCACACCGTTTAACGTATTGTCACCAAATTTTTTAAGGTTATACCTGACAGTTTTCTGGAGATTTAAGTATCACTTTTGTTAAGGAACATGTCCAATATTATCAAATTTTCAGATGTTTACAGAAGTTTGTTATTTTATCTATAAATACACTATTTGGTGTGAAAACAAAACATATCTACGTGTTCCTATAGAAACAGTATGTGTATCTTTATTTAATTTAATTCGAAAAAGGAACATTAAATAAGTTACACAAAATAAGTTGTATACCTCTCCTGTAAAATTTAAATTGTTTACGTTTTAAACAATTGTTTTAATATACCTATTATAATATATAATACATATACGTCGACATTCAAATTCTACAGGAGAGACACAAAATTTATTTTGTGTAACTTATTAAATGTTCCCTTTTCGAATTAAATTAACTAAAGATACAAATACTGTTACTATAGGAACAAGTAGACATGATTCATTTTCACACCAAATATTGTGTTTAGATACAAATAACATGTTTCTGTAAACATCTTAAAATGTCAAAATATTGGACATGTTCTCTAAAAAAAAGTAGTGCTAAAACCAGCAAACTGTCAGGTATAACAGTAAAAAATTTGGTGACTATACGTTGAACAGTATGGATTTATATGCGCGACAAAAAATCGAGACTTGCTTTTATAATATTATATTAAAATAATATTGTGTAAAGCGTATAGTTAAGCAATCGCCCACGACTAACCTTAGAATGTATGCATAGAATCGACGATGAATCAATTATTATTGTCGACGTATATGAGATGTGGACAACGGCTCGGTTCTCTGAACGATCCTGCGAAGTTTGAAGTATAGGTCCCTGTACTCGACTATGTTCGAACTACGACTGACGGACTAAATCTTAAGACTCGAGTAGCTGAAATAGATTAAAACGTATCCAATAATAATAATAACCAATAGAAAAGTAGTATAGAAAGTATAGTGCGCTGATTGGCTGTACGATGCGAAGACCTACAGAACGTCCTGCCCATTGTTGTTGTTTAATAATCATTATAATTGTTGTTATTCATTTTATCGACATTATACTATTATTATGTAATATATTTCCCGGGTATAAGAACAATAATATTAATGTAAGAAAAAAATTGTTTTTATTATCTATATATATATTTATGAAAATTTATAAACACCTTAAATTATTATTGTTTTGCGTGAGTATAAGGTACGTACACTTTATAGCATTTTATGATTGAAATAACTATAAGACAAAAAAAACAGCCCCACAATTTGCAAACTATCCACGGGGGAGGAGAGCAAGCGGTTGACAACAAATATCAAAACAGCACGTTAGTCTTCATGCGTTAGTACATCAAAAACTCAAAAACCATCATACAAATTTTTATTAATATATTTGTGTTATGCCATAGTTGTTGTTATAAGTAATCGATGTATATATATATATGTATACAAATCGGTTTTCGACAAAACAAAAAAATCGACCTGAATACATCATACCACCCGTCGCGTCGTCGCGGCTCCGGTATACGACTGTATAATATCCAAG
Source organism: Aphis gossypii (assembly GCF_020184175.1). Taxonomy (NCBI): domain Eukaryota; kingdom Metazoa; phylum Arthropoda; class Insecta; order Hemiptera; family Aphididae; genus Aphis; species Aphis gossypii. The sequence continues at coordinate 41,925,428 of NC_065532.1, forward strand.
GTAGCTATATCATTTAATATACATTATAATACGCGGATAATAGATTTTCACATTCGGAATGCGATTATAATGATAATTATGATGAAGGTGTATTATCGTATGAGAGGCACATCACAATAGGATATTTATATAATATATTCGCCAACGTGTACCTACATATATACTTATTGTAGCCAGCGGTAAACGTTAATATAATAGTATCACGCATGTTAATTAGTTGTGTATGGTGCAAGTTTCGACGAACACTGTGCGATGTAATGTGTATACACACGTACGAGCACGAGTAGGTATCCCCTAATGGTACTTGGATAGCATACCGCACAGTTATATAATATATTTGATAGTAGTGCAATAATGCTAATTTGAATCGAATAATTTTTTTGTTACACTGTAGCCTGCGGGTATACAATATACGAGTAGGTATAGTTCCGTAGAACAATGACGAATATAGCATTTAGCTAAATTCGTTTCCACCACAACACTCTCCTCGTGTTTTCATATCCACGCAATTCTCAACGTATGATAAGTATTTAAATATCATATAATATTATATTATAAACGTACCTACGAGTGACACGGGTATTCGCCGAATTTAATACATATAAATACTACGATTGTGTTAGATATAAGATCTTGTGTGTTCCTACACACGAACCTGTTCATCGGGGTTTGTTATGTTTTTGAAAGCTTCAATAAAATAATAACTATGTTCTCGGATAGTTAGGTTATCAACGATAGATCAACGTTGTCCTTAAAATTCCTTCATTTACCACTCACGAAAAATAAGAAACCACAACGTCTATAAAACCAAGATTTCTTACTTCCTGTCTATGCGTTATAAAACACTTGCTCCATAAGATAAGAGTAACGTCGAAGGGTTATTCGATGTAATGGAAATAGATCTCAATATATTGACGAAAAAGCTAGCCTCTATAAATAGTATAAATTATAATACATACGTATAGGTATTACACTTTGTAATCACATTACATTATTTGTTTTACCTATGCATTTGTAGTTATATAATTAAATTATAAATAATAATAATTATAATATTTATTTAATTTAATTATTACATCTCTGATTTTTGACAATATTCTAAAATAATGTTCGGACGTATATACTAAGAATACATTAGTGTATTAAATATTTGAATGTATTTTATTAATAATAGCAATAATATTCATACGCGATATAACATAAAAATTTGTATATTTGTAAAAAAAAAAAAAGGTACTTACGATTTAAAAAAAATGAGTTTATAACGTCATAGGGTACTCCTTTAATAGTATAAATAATGTAAGTATTTAACAACATAAACACCTACGTTCTTTAAGTATACTTTTAAAAATTCCAAAAATCGTAATAAACTAAACGGATAAAATGGATGTAAGAATTATCGACGTTCCACACTGTATATTAATTTGTGTGTGTGTGTGATGCAGATTATACATCGATTGCTCACAATATCGCCTTAAAACAAGACCGCATACGATGTAATTGAAAAAAAAACTAGCAACTAATCGATTTTTAATATAATTTATTTAATAGCGTGTTATCTACTCGACAGGTCAGCCGTTGCTTTTTCAAACCAAGATTTTGTAAACGCCACAGGGATCTTAGTTAGTTTTCAATCTATTTTCAAAACAGAGTCGGGGTAAATGGGGTTTTGATCGTCGTTCGCCGGTTGAGTTTAATTTTTGAATGATTGAAGACCATAGATCAGAAAAATCGACTGTAATTAAACTGTTTATACGTACGCTGAATTATTTAATACGTATAAATGACGTAAAAATGAGGAATTTTTTCTTACGTAAAACATTCAAACAGTAATTGTGTTTGTATTTTAATAAAATTCAATCACTCGTCTGTTTTTAATTTATAGTGCATTTTTAGCAGTTATTTTTTTCTCAAATCGCTAATTTATATTTCGTTTCTAAATCAAATAATTTTTCTGAAAATATCTATACACAAATTTTGAACGTCAAACCCTCGACGACGCCTTATTATTTATAAGCATTTAATGTTTACAGATAAGATAAGTAGAATGGCGACAACAGCTGATACCCTAAACTTTAAATTCATATAAATATTAAACTATCGGTTCGGTGTAAAATATAACTACATATATATATATATATATATATATATCAAACTTTTCACGACTATCGTTTTTCAGAAATATAAAATTAAAAACTAGCAGTAACGGTAGTGGATTAAAGAAAGTATAATGGAAATCTGAAAAAAAAATCACTGTTATAAAATACAGCATGACTAAAACAAATTCAATTTTTTTTATGTAACTACTAACTATACTTTATTATATTATACGATAAATATTTTCTGATATATTGTATGGTATGTACAGAAATTTCCTAACTATAGTCGAATGCTTTAATTACGAGTACTTCTATATTTCCACATGAAGTGGTATAAATAGAAAATAAAAACACTTATTAAAAGGGCGCATACTATTAGAATAACAAATTCTCTAAGTATCATTATGTTCAAGTTATGGGTATTTGGTACAAGATACAACTAAATAAACTTCGATAAAATAATAAATGTTTTAAATAATTGGAACACAACAGAAGACACTGAAAATCGGCCTTTACTCGGGAAACCTATTTGCTTTATTATTTTTCCCTCCATTTTGAATGAAATGTGGTATTCTTAAAGCGCTTTGTAAAAAAACACATTTAACTATAATTTATTCAGTATTACTACGAGTTGAGATTTAAGTGTGAAACATAATATCGGACGTATGAACTTTATAATGCACGAATACTGTTCGATTTTCAGTAAATGTCTTTCTATAATGATATAATATATTTTTGCGTCGTGTGTCTTATCAGTTTTTTTTTTTGGGGGGGGGGGGGGGTGAGTCACTGCCTACAGCTGGTAAGTACCGCCTGAAGCTGTATAGATAATTACTACGTTCACACAGTGGCGTTAAAACGGTTTTAAATGCACTGACTTTCTTCCGGATAGATTAGGTAAGTTATATTTTATTAACCTATAAAAATACAATTCTGCGTGGATTTAATACCATTTTAACGTTATCGTGTAAACGTAGTAATTATTATTTATTACACATTTCGATCGCCTGGCAAAGACGTGTCTTACAATAATAAGTGGTTCATTATAAGTGTCGTAAAACCACGGAAGAAAAAAAATAACCATATACACACCTACTGATATTGCGTTACCTACGTACAATATCCATAAACATGTTACTCTACCTAAGTGCACATAGTATCATCATCATAATATAACGATTTAATATCGATAGTCTTACTATTCGTGAAAAAAGAATAACTATAATAAATTATAATATGAATATAATATAATATAATATTAATATAAATAATAATAATTGAAGATACTCAAACACGTATTTTTAATATACTACAATATGCATATGAGCAGTAAAAGCAGGCGTAGATACAGCGTTTATATAGTGTAAAGTAAGTCGCACTTCAATAGGTATTCATTGATAATATTATAAAAACATTATAAATACCTGAAATTCCTATGCTTTGTCGAATTTCTGCAATGATAAAAATATGTTGACGATCTCACGGCGTCTTGGATAGGCAATTTAGCTACATCAATGTCGAGTGTACAATTTTATGGTGCCTAATTACCTATAAAGAATAATAATGTTAACACGAATGAATTTATTCAACTTCTATTTGACGAATTATGAATTCAGTTTTCGATTGTTCATAAAGTCATAAATCATAATACTTAGGACTCATAAGTAATGAGTCGTAATCGTAAATATGTTGTTTTAAATTCTGAGCGAAGCGATGATATTCGTATTGGTTTTATAATTATCATCATAAATAATAATTTTTTATCAAATTTAAGTTAGAAAATTAAATATGTACAAGGTCCCAACATTAAAAAAAAAAGAATCATTTTGACTACAGTTTTTCGTTAAAATAAAACATAATATCTATTATTGGTATAATAATATATGAGTATTGAGTAGTGTACTCAATTTAAAATCATAAAATCGCGTTTATAACAGTGTAATATCGACTGTTAACAATATATTATTAATTAACATCTAAACATTCTTCCAACCGTGATTCTCAAAGTAGTAATGTTATTATAGTGATGGCCAACGGATACATCATTTCAAAACGTATATAGATCTAACATAAAAAATTGTCAAATAAAAATCTTTCATATTTCCTATACATAATAAAAACTGAATCTATTTTCGATTTGATTCATTTTATCTTTGTCGGTATCATCATTGTTGGTCCCCTTAGGGTTCTACGGATTCATTTCAACCTTAGTTCGAATTCAATTTATACACAAATCAAAGTTGTGCGTTCATCGGATAAAAATGTCAGTCCACGAAGCCTATAACAGAATCTAACGCAAAACGCATTTCGATATAACGGGATCTATGTATCAATGCAATGATAATTATTACCTATTTTTTAAGCGATATCGGTACTGAAAATTGGCCAATTTAATATCGATATATTATGTCGTTGACTATTATTACTTATATTAACTATTGACTTAATAATTTATAGTTTAGTATCAAACCTCGAGGACTATTTTTATTATTATTATTCGTAAAAATAATGACCGGACCAACGTTTTTTTTAAACTGTACAAAGCTTTGTTTAAATTTTCAAATAATTAAATTATATGATTACACAACGTACATAGATAATAATATATACATATATATATTTGTTAAAAATTTTCCGATATCATGATCTTAATCACAAATAACCACAACCAGTAAATCATTGTCACAGATTTACAACCAGCAAAAAGCATCAAAGCATATCAAATTTCATTTATGTTTTTAAATTAAAAAAAAAATAATCACAAATTGTAATTATTTTACTGTAAATACTGTCATAAAATAATCGTTACACACTATTTACAATTCCATGTGGCTCGTAAAGAATTATGAATTGCACTCGGTGCATAATGCGCGCACAAAATTACATATCAGAATCGCGTTTTATTTCATGTCTTCTGTCGATCTCTTGCTGGTATACCTCGCACAGCCTCTGTGAAGTTATAGCGTATACGTAATATTAAACCCATCGGCGATCAAATATTATCAACAAATAACAAGTGCCTAATATGCGAACGGTGGCTGCCGTTGTAAATCGTCTACCAGTACAATACTAATAACAATAATAAAATTCGTCATTATTACTAACCGTAAGTTCTAGACAGCTCAGTGATATTGAGAGAAACGCGAAACTTCATAAAATCCAACGTCAACTATTTCTGTCGAGTGTTTATTATTATTATTATTTTTATTTTTATCTTATTACGCAGCAGTCATCGTCGTCGTCTTCGTCATCGGCGAGCTTACCTACCAACAAATATAATAATTGAGTTGCGCACACTAGTTTTGACATTCTAATTGCGTTTTAATTGGATTTTGACCTTTGGACGAGGCGAGCCCGCGGACAGAAACGCAGTGAGATAGATAATATTATAGTGCGTGCTTACCGGAGTGATGATGCAGTGAGTCTCGGCTGGATGTCTGGCTGGAAGACAACGCGATAATTATTTATTTTATGACCGTCACGGTCGTGATAATACGCGCACACAAATCCAACGTATATCACGTTATGATAATAATAACTTACACATCACAACATTATAATAATAATATTTAATACATAAAATATATAATATAATATATACTGGGGGCTTTTAGTAAAAACTATAATATTTATCACGAAAAGTATTATGTTGTGAATATTTTATTTTTACATAATTTTAAGTATTATAAAAAAAATAATTAATATATAATATACATGAGTATGTGTGTGTGGCGTGTGCGCAAGCGTGGATTCAAGGGGAGCTAAGGTGTTTTAGCCCATTGAACGTATTATATATTATATATAATTAGTAATTACTATACATACGTATGTATTTACTAAAATGATATATTTTGTCTTTCTATAATACAAATTAGCCCTCCCCATTTTATGTTTCTATATCTGCCCCCACTGTGTGTATGTATATAATATTATAATTTTATAATACATATTTAATAAAATAAGCACTTGTTAAAATAAATTGTTTTAACTTATTAAATAATATTGTATTATAAGTAAAATTAAGGATACTTTTAATAAAAAAAAAAAAATTGATTTTTAGAATTTATATTTAATTATTTTTAAAAATATTTTATTAAAAAAAAAAAAAACTTTTAACTACTGTTTTATCCTATGAAATGTTATATTTATTCTGGTTTATTCGTATCAATAATTTAATTTCTTTTGAAGATTCATTTTAATAATATTACATAGGACTACCTAGTAATATAGTTAATAATAATAAACTACCTAATAACTTAATTGAAAACATTTTAGTTTTTATTAAAATGATAACCATATTAAAAAAAAAAAAAAAAAACTGACTAACTTAATCTCATACCAGTTCACGTATAGTTTCTATAGTCAAAATGAAAACGAATATTTAGGTACCTACATAATATAAAAAAAAATAATTTTTCTTTATATTAATTAATAGTCAATTACACTAAAGAATATAGATATTGTGTACTTACATAATATAATATTATATTTACTACATATCATAATCGCATGTCTCGTTTTACATTCATTCTATATATTATCATTTATTACGAAGTTACACCTTGTATAACTATTTGTAATGACTTTACAAATGTGTGATAACAATTTATTTTAATATATACCTACATCAAATTGTACTATATATTAGTTATACATAGTATCTTGTCCAATTGAAAATAAAAAAATATTTTTGTATTGTCCTGTTTGGTTACTTGCACACTATTATAACGTATTATAGTTATTTTAGCTAAGAAAAATTTAAATTCCAAATATTATCATTTTTGTCATAAAACATTTTTTAAATCCTCAAAAACATTTTAGATGAAACGTGCTAGAAAATTGTCTATAAATTTCAATAAGAAATCAGTTAACAAGGAAAAAATGTTATAAAAAATAATAAAAATGTCTAAAATGAACATCCATAGAACAAAAATGTACATTTTTTGCATACCGGAAATGACGCTCCTCATAATATAATACATCATAACTATATATTATATAACGCAGCTAGTGTTTATTTGGACGCATAAACCGTTAAAAATGTTACAAGAATGTAAGCTTTAATGGTGTATGTTGTTTATGTCACACTCGGTGAATTTGCTTATGCCTACAGGAATAACGAGTACGAACGTGTAGGAATAAATTATTCAGCAGTAGGTTTTGGTTCGTGAAGTAGTCTAATTTGGTCAAATCTTCGTATTTAATCAATTTACTTCGGGTTTAATAGCCTATACACTGTAGAGAAATCATAATAATAATTATTGTCGCCATAATTTATTGTATTAGTAAATTTATAATTGCTCAACTCGTATATCTCACTACTCAAACGATATATTCGCAATACGCCACCCTCGATAACAAGATTACTCAATGGATGGTATATACCGTTATTACCATTTCATCAAACACTAAATATAACTAAGTATACGTTGCTGTATTGTACTCGGCTGTGTTAGTGTGAACGCAGGTCATAAGTTTCTGCCATACAACGTGTAAAAAATATAACCGTGAAAACTATCCAATGACCCATGTTCGAATAGCGTAAAATAGCCAATATCCGACTACCTACCTGTGTATAGAATTAGGTTCAAATGTCGATAGCCGCTTGGTTCAAAAGAACGAGGAAGTGTATTGCGCAATACAGTTTATACATTTTACAAGCAATTCTTAAATTTTCACTCAGATTACGTTGTAATTACGGTATGATTACAGTAACGCGATTTGATAAAAATGCAAAATTGTTATTATACTAAATAACAAAATTATTAATAATTATTATTAAATTATTGATAATGAAATTGTATTATAATTATTACGTAATAATAGGTACGTGATGTATATTATATTAAATAAAATGTTTACTTTATATTTTTTTATAACGGTGATTTTGAAAGTTACTTTTGTCCTTATACTTCCATTATAACTTATATTTTTAGCCACATATTCTGAAACAAAATAGAAGCTTATATTTTAGGTTTAATATTTAATAATTAACAACACATCGAATATTGAACAGATATGGGTATTTAGTTTATTATTTATACGCCTTTAGGGTACCAGCTGTTGCCACTCAACTAGCCTCGACTCCACAAACTTCAAAGTTTGTATGCATATGAATAATAAATAATAACACACCATAAAAAAACGTATTATATATTATATAAATGCGAGTAGTCGTCTATATTGGCTCAAGTCCATCGAGGACACGTCTCATCGTTAGCTGTTCGTACGACGATAATACAATATTATAATCTGTAAATAACAGTGACTCGACGTTATCATAAAAATATAAAACGACAATAATAAAATAAATACACATTATATTTTTTTCATGAATATTTGCACACGATAATTATAACCGAAGCCAAGTACTAGCGAATATTGAAATATTTATGCCAAAGTTCTAGACAAAATGTAATAACCAACTACAACTAGGTACTGCCGTTTATGATAATTTAGTCCAAATACATGACATCATCGAGTGCAAAATAACGTGTCTATATTTTAATTATATTATTTTATGACTATTAGTGCACGTCATATGCATATTACACGCTATTATTACACGCCTAATCTCGCCCTAATCCATCGAATAATCACTCTAGAGAAATTATTTATCTAAACGTGATGCCGCCGCCTTGCCAATTTAATTATAGCTGATACTTATACGATATCATCGCAAAAAAAAAAATCCGTCTTAAAATAATATGGTAAAAAGTGTACCGATTTACTTTGAAAATAAATTAATAAATCGTTCGTCACTGTATAATAAGCCGCGTTAAGGGTTTGTTTAGTGGGTACGATGATGACAGATCGCATACACGCCGTTTTACGCGTACCACACCCGAGAATCGAGACTATATTATTATAATATTATGCCGTTAAACGATGAGCAAAAGACAAGTTTAGAAAATAATATATTATATCAAAATATAGATTAAAATAATATCGTCTATACATAGGCGTTCTTGTTTGCAAGACTTTATATATAGTATAACTACTATACCTATAATATAATATTATATTATAACGACGGGCTTTTACCCCGGCAACTTTATAATATCTCGGTTTATCTTAAGAGTTTAAGGGGCGTATACTTACGATATTATAATATAATAATTAATAATATATTCAAAGTAATTTTGCCTCGGAGACGTTATTTTATTAAAGGTAAAGCCCGCGTATACACCAATGTATATTGTATATATATATAGTTATATATAAGTGCTTACCTAATACCTATACATATAATATTAAACTATATATTTTTAATAATCCATTATAATACTCGACCGCTTATACTAAAGTAGGCCTTCAGCGCGTACAAACGACTTAGTAATGAGTGTATACGAAAATACGAGATAGGTACGTTTTTTCACACGAATTTCGAGTGTACGAGACGTCTGTCGAACGTTCATGGTCTAAGATTTTTTCGTGACCACTCGGGCAAAGGCGAAATAAATAATATACACATTACACAGCTTGGACTCACCGATTGAACAGACGATGCTGCATCGCTGTCTCTCTCCTTTTAAAATTATTCAGTGGCACTTTCAACGTCGTCGTTTGCACCCATCTATTATTGTTACCTTAATATTTATATACCGATTAATAATTGAGTTATTGGTGAACGTCATTTCGGTTCCATCGTTGACTGGTTGTTTCTGTACAGAACGTTTTTTAAACTATATCGTTTCATTCCCCACCTATATACTTAGAACACGTAAAACGCATTATACGAATTATAGGGGAAAAAAATTACAACGACCAATAAAAAATATTAATAGACGATTGCTCTTTATAGATATAATTATATGCACCTACGTCCTACATAGAAAAATCACATAAATATAAAAAACAAAGATAAAGACAAAAACATAACACTTATATGACTTCAGATGTCCATGATCATAATGCATACATTCGTGCGACTATATAAATTATTATATATATTATAATATGGTGTATTTATTAAAGATTTACAAAAAATTTATAAAGATTTTATACCACTCTTTTTGTACTACTATTAAGGTGGGTTTCCACTACAGACGTGTGCGTGCATAGAAAATTATTTTCTGTGGTCGGTCGGTATACACGGTAAGCTTTTGGTATACCAGAAAGTTTACACGTTCCAACCAATCACAGAAAAGTATTTTTATGCGCGTACACGTACGTAGTGGAAACCCGCCTTTAGTTGTGAGAAGTGGCTATCATTGAAATGTAGATACCTTGTTGGTACTTACCACGGTACATAAGATTTCTTTATTCACGTCTGTGATTAAACCGTTGACTTTTAGACTTGGTGTTTTTCAAATCATAAACGATCTCCCAAACGCGACAGCCGATCGTCACGCAAATATTTATCGTTTAAAACCGATATGTTGTCGACGAATCGCTAAATGCGTAGAAGTCTTAATCGAAAACATTTAGTATTATCTTTCTGGCTTCGTACAGCGTACCTGCCTAAAAAGTAAAGAGAATTCGAGATAAGTACCAATAGTAGGCAGTATAATATGTAGGGAGGTACCTACCTACTTGTGCATCACTTCTTCGGTAGTTCGATGTCACGATTGCTAAGATGATTGAATGATAAAAAAAAAACCTCATAAACCGACTGAAACTCATATTAAACATATTGAACTCATATTATTGTACGAAATCTCAGCACAATCCGTTATTTTTTTTATAAATTATTCTTAAATTGCTTAGGTACTCACCCTAGAGTTTTGGCGGTAATCGGAGGTAGACAATTCACAACGTATCTCCAAGAGCGACGTTACCAACATCTCCGCTAGAAAAAAGTGATGTACTTATCGTATTTTTATAATATCGTAGACGTAGGTCGGACTGCTTTGTGCATAAATGTAACGGCTAATATTAATCATTATGGATGTTATGTACCAATATTATTAATTATTTCTATTAAGTTGCGTGGCTTAAGGTTTGTGCCATATAAATATTGATTGTAACTCAAATATTATATTATAAATATTTTTTAAAACTGTATCTCGACTAGAAGTCTAGAAAATGTTAATATAAAAATTTCGAGTTTCTGAGGTACCTATAAAATATCAGTATAGTAATTTGGAGGCATTTACTATTTTACGGCTGTAAAGAAAAATATATTGAATAACATCGAAGATATATTATTAACATTGTCAAAAACAAGTGAATTATTAAATAAAATAAAATAAAACTACGAGATACATAATATATACCTCTATATATATTTATATGTTTTAATTTACATTATATTGTTATTATTAATTTTAAAATATGTGGTATAGTAATTATAAATTAATTTAAAAGGTAATATTATATTTTTATGAGATTTAAAAAAAGTAACAACCATACCTTAAAATAGGCACTAAATACAGGTAACTTTGTCCAAAATAAATTTGAGATCCAGTGAAATGGTCTTCCTGAATTTTTTACATAGGTACTTCACCACTAAATTTTTTTAAATTATCCGAAAAAACTGCATATGAGTGAAAATATCGACGATAACGGGAAAAATAAGTGCCCACCTAACGATAATCGACATTTTAAGTTAATAGGTAACAATAATACATTAGTTTCATCTTTCATACAAATATAATATTACTTATCGTGTTAATTGTAGAAAACAAATCACTAAAAGTAATAGTAATAGTAGTACTAACTACTATATAGTACTATAAGTACTAACTAGTAATAGTAAATACCTGTCTAAGTAGGTAATAAAGACGTACCTATCCTTCGAATAAAATAAAAGTAACACACCGCTTCCGTTCGAACTGTTGTTATTTTTAATTACCTAAGTATACAGCATAGAAATTTCTGATTTTTTCTTACATAATTATACACCAACTCCTACGCCGAAGTGCCTTCATTAGAAAGTCACTTTATTTGAGTTACTGAGTTATATTATTACTCATTAGTAGTAGTATACTACTAATACACTACTAAATACTTACAACACTTACACGTTTTATACTAAAAAAAATATTTTTCAACAAAAATAATAATAATAAAAAAATTAATGTTAAGAAATAAAATGAAAAAAAAATATTATACACACCAACATATTATTATAATTAACGGATAAGCCGGGTGATACACAAATGTTTTTATAAACATAAACACATTAATAATAATTAAATACAAATATCGATAATATAAAATAACAGTATACCTAATCTGAATATTGAAAAGTTAATGATTAAGCATTACTGCATAGGTACATCGATTAATTTACGTATTTCCTTTTGAATTCAAAACAAATGATTGATTCGAGACATTTGCATTTCAAATACAAAAATGTACTTCGCATATTTTAAACGATACACACTGTAGGTATCTATACGAAACGCATAAACTAGTAATTTTTTTGTTTACTAGGTACATATAATTAATTTGAAGAAAAAATAAATGCATTCTGTCAATTGTTTTATAATATCAATAATACAATATAATATAATAACTATCAGCTATTCGAAAAATGCGATAGGTCACAGTTATATGATTTTTTTTTTGATATAAAACGTTTATTTTGCATAAATTACTACAAAATCTACTAGGTAAATTTACGTTTACTATACGATAACAGAATATATTATGATCGTGTGGTTTTCTTTGTTTTTAATTATATTTAATGGCTTTGCAGTCTAAGAGTCGAAGTCTGTATTAGGCTATAATATGCAAGATAACCTTTGATTTCTATGGGTTAATCATTTGTTTTAATAGTTCATAATAAACTATCATAACACCAAACACCGATGGCTACAATAATTGTTTTCCTTCAACACATTATTATCGATACAAGTTTAATTTATTTTTAAGCATGTTATGTGTCTAGTAAAAAAATTGTGACTGAACGAATACTTAGCCACGGACAAAAGCCACCTGTTCTAAATTGTCTGTGCCTGAAAATATGTTATTATAGTCTGTTTAAGTTCTACAATGTTTTCGAATAAATATCCTAAAATCAGTTATAGGTTTTATTCATTTCTAAAATACTTATTAGAACGTTAGAAAGATAGAATACAAACAACATATTATATACAAGCACAAAAGCGCTTTTGGGCGTATACACAATTTATTATGTAATATGTAAATAATTTTGATTTTTACAGTAACTTTATAATTTAACTAATACCTAAACTTACGACAACACTTGCTCTACCTCCTGTACAATTTAATCATACAAATTTATAAATGCATAGTATATAGGGAATAATGAAATAATAAACAATAAGTGCATAATTATAATAATTTTTGAAATATCTATTTTCGGTTCCAAATTTCTATGGTACTAAACTTAAAAAACATATATGTACACAATTCAATAATAATAATATTTTCATAAATTTAAACAACATAATCAACACCATTGATAGATAACTAATAAAGTTGAAACAGTCATATAATAATAATGAAACAAATTTCAAGATAAATTTTAGATTAAAAAAAAAGTCTGTAACAATATTCTATTTACAATAAAAAAAAATTAATAATAATAAACATTAACAATATTGATTAATAATATGAATAATAATATAATATACGATATTAGTCATGTAAAAGTACCATACTTGTCTACAGCAACACATAATAAGCCTACGATTTTTTTTCTATACAACGTAGCTCATCTAGACATTCTATATTACAATAATTATATTATTAATATTTTTTTTGCTGTTCAATTTTTAATACATATATATTTTATCAATACGCAATGTTAATACGATATGATAGATAAAAAAAAAAATTATTATAATATTAGGATGACTAAATTAATTTTTTTTTTTTGAAAACATTTTTCATTTGTTAGTGCAAAACGATTCAGCAAACAAACACCAAGTGCTTTAAGTCAAACATTATAGATAGCTGCACCAAATAGAATAACAAGCAACATTGCAAATCAATATTAAACATACAGAAGGGAATGTAAGCTAATTTTTTAAAATATTATAAAATACTAGATTTGGACATTTTATAACAAATCTGAAATTTGTAATCACCAAAAAAAAGAGGTCAACCGTTAAATCTAGATGAGATTTTATATGATTTTCAATACTTGAATACCATTGAAACAAAACCACAGTTTTAAACATGCTGTGCAAAAAAAAATTTCACATTATATTATATAAATCTCATTTCTTGACATTTTAGTTTGCAAGGAATGAAAATATATACAAATAATATTCCAAATATACACAGTACACATTTTGTTATTGTTGTTTTCTATGAGATTTGATTAATAAATTAAGGATTTTAAAATATGTATTTATTCATTAACAAAATTAGCGCAAATCAGGAGTATCATTCACAAGTTTCTTAATGCGCAGTAATATTGTTGTGTACCATTGGTCCAATCGTGATATGGAATCGTAATCTTTAACAGCTTCAGTGAAACCATCAGCATTTTGCTCTTGAATGTGGTTTAACAACACCTAAAGAAAAAATAATTTATTTTAGACAACTAAAGACTTTCTTCAATTTAAACTAAGTTTTAATTTTTTTTTTTTCTTAATTAACACACAGTTTTTAGATTCTGAGCGGATCAAGGAATGTATTGGTTTTACAATGATGTTTATTTCTTTTTTATTCTGTAAACATTTTTTCTCCCCTAAACTAAAAGTACAAGTATAGCATATTTTCTCAAAAGTAATATTCTTGAGCTGGTACTTTAGAGAGGTCATTTTTCAATTTTTGAAATAAAAGCAGTTAAAAGAGAAAAATGTACAACTTCACGATTATGTAGGTAATATAAAATAATTACGGCTTTGTTTATCACCATTGAAACGAATAAAATTAAATAAAAAAGATCCCCTCGTCCACTCAGAATCGTATTTTATCGAATGCAATCATATTGCATTCGAATCAAATACCTACAGTAAAATTACACTATTATGTCCGAGGACCGAAGGGATGATGGACAAACATCCACTACCAAAATGCGCAGACCTACTTTTTTTTTAGTATATTATAGTATGTTGTGTACATGAAAATGGAATAAACTAAAATACTTTATGTTTTTTTAAAACAATAAATGTTAAAATATAATTACTACAATAATTACTAAACACATTTTTATCGTTTTAAATAGTATTATAATAATAGATAGAATAAGTTTTTCAACATTATAGAATGTTTAAAAATGTCAAAAAATTATAGTTTTTGTAAATAAAATAAAAATATCCAAAACAGTTTTACTTATTAAGATAATTCAATTTTATCAACTCGATAAAATTATGACAAAAATAATTTAAAAATATTAAATACATATAAAATAATAAGACATTGTATTCAACAATTTTAATTAATATTGAATATAATATGTAGTATTTGGCTAAAACCAGCCATAGTTACGTCAATTATTCTAAAATAATTATCAACAAAATAACGAAATACAATTTAAACTGTTATTATTCACCTGTAATAATTTGTATTCTCTACTATCTTGGAATGCCGGGTATCGTTCAGTGTATTGATTCATGGCTAGTTGAGCATTAAGAACGTCAACACACAAATGACATAAAGCTGCGCGGAAGTAATATTCTTTTGCGCTGTACTTCAACAAAGAACTGTCCAATGATGTTCCAGCAACCTATGACAACACAATGATATAATATAATATACAATATACATTGACCAACTGAAACCAAGTTTTATGAAAGCTATAATAATTATACCTCTTCGTAAATCTGAATGGCTCGGTCATAGTCTTCCAGTTGGGCAGCATACTGTGCCACCTTAAGTTTGCATTTGTTAGCTGAACTCTTACTTTCTTCAGCCATGAAATAGTCTGAGGCCTTTTCATAATTGGTTATAGCACGTTCTAGGTCAACAGCTTCAGTCTCATACATTTCAGCTATATTTTGATGTTGTTTAGCAGCCATTGTAAAACGACCCATATCTGTGTAGATGTCAATAGCTTTTTCCAAACACATTGCAGCTTCTATACAAGAAAAGATGAACAAACTATTTTATATTATATGATTTAAGTTGGATGCAAAATAAAGACATAAAAAAGAATAACAACCAAAGTATTACTGGTAATACATATATAAAAACAATAAATTACATTTTAGTGCTCACATAAAAAAAATATAATCATTATATGTATAGATATCATTTCATAAGAATATCCAACTCTGCATGTGATCGCGTACTTTAATAACATTTTTTTTAAGCTTTTATTGACAATAAAACATCTTTGGGGTATGTATTGTACAAATGATTCACCCCCATGTGCTGATACCGATACCATTGAAAAAAAGTAATCTTTAATAATTTAGAATATACTCGACATTAGCAAATAATTAAAAAATACATAGTTAAAACATTTTACTTTTCGTTCAATTGTCACACAAATCAATTGAGAATATAATATATATTATAAAGTACTAGAGATTAAATATATAACCGTACCATTTGGATCAGTTTTTTTGAAACAGTTTGCAGAGTCTACATAATTTGTAGCAGCATCATGTTTACGGCCCGATTTTGCATTGAGATCAGCAGCCAAAATAAATGCTCTGCCAGCTTGTGACCATTTTTTTGCCATCTTAAATAAATTTGCAGCACGTTGGTAACAATCAATTGCATCTTCAACCTTAGAAACATTCCTAAACAAATAATTGTAAAAATAACGGTTAGATTTATAATGAATACAATTAATCATAATAAATATTAATAACACATATTTATAAATAAAACTTAATTAAATATTAACTATCAATAGTTAGTTGGGTATTAAAAATATTGTTAAGTACGTACTGTCCAAAATATGTTTTCATTTTTCTACAAGTAATTAAAAAAATTTTATAAATTAAATGTTTGAATTTAACTTTATAACAAATATTTTGTTGTAAGTAGACAAAGAGTTTTAAATTTTTCTGAACATTGAAGCACTTATTAAGTTTATCTATAGGTTATCATTTTTTGTTTTTGTAAACAATTAAGAAAGTTATATTATTTTAATCAGAATTTTAATAGTACCTATGACAATGTCAAATTGTCCTTGCCTAATTTCTTTTTTATAATTCACAATGCTGATAACTTTAAGTAAAGTTAAAAACTATGTGGGTAGTTGAAATACATTAAGTTTAGGTTATTAAGATCAATAATAGCTGCTATTACTATAAAAGAAAATACATTTTTATACAATTACAGATTGACACTTTCAATTTAATTGATCTTTGGTATTTAAACTATTCATTTTTTAAACCTACTAGCAGAGTTCCCTGCTTCACTTGTATACAATTTTATAAGAAATGATATCACCTTTTTAATTAGGTACCTATTATAACACAATTAGATATTCAATATTTTTTAATTTTTATGCAACATTTTTTCTGCTAACCATAGTAACTATTTTATTATTTACTACCTATTCAATTTAAGTGAGCCAAAGAAAACCACATATAAGCCACCCAAATGTTTTAAAAATCCATCTATAAAATATGTTTCAAATGAAAATTAACCTTGTTACAGAGAGAAAAAAATAATATAATAAGCAGTTTGAAATTGAAAATCATTAATACATTAATAGACAATATACATATCATTTCCAGGATTCCACATTAATAAATCAAATGCCTGTTTAGTGTGATATAAGCATGCAGAAAAGGGGGTTGAAATTTATTAATATTTAATCACTATAAATAATTCAATTTTCTAAAATCAACGGCCATACTATAAATAATTATAAAGGAAATCATCACAATGGCATTCAATATTCAAATGTAACATATGATTAAATCAAGTACTCATATAGGTAACTATGAGTCGCTATACTGGATATACATTTTTCATCCTCAAAGCAAACCACTATTTACATAATGAATCAAGCAAAACAAACACATCTCTATGACTGTAAATCAAAATCATGAGCAATTTCTAATCATAAAGAATGTTGACGTTTAGTCCATGATATTAAAATAAATAATTAGTGCAACATGTGATTTTCTCCCCATATAACCAGAATCATTAAGACATGGCGCCCCAAAAAAAGTCAAAAATACCTAACCATGATAATCATTATCTAATAATCAGAGATACTAATTACAGCTTAGAAAAGTTAGATCGTCTAAAATTGAGAAATGTGGAAGATAAATCACAATTTTGATCGCTCTACGCCTCCCTTCCACAATTTACACAAAAAAACCAATAAAACAAATACCTAGGTACTCGTCGACAACTTTCCAAATTTCTTTTAACTCCGCCGCCTAAAATCCCCACCCCAAACTACCAACTAGGTGCCTAAATCAAGTTATGCAATCTACGACTCCCCTCAACAATTTACACGAATACCCAACACTCACCCAAATAACGAAGAAAATAATCCTTTAGAGGAATTGAGTTTCTTGTCCGCTTCTGTCAATAGGGCCATGGCTTTTTCTTCGTTGCTTGACATGTTGTCCGTGTGTGTCAGGAAAAAATTGAAATAAATCAAAAAAGCACGACGGTGGCCAACGACTTTTTTGTTGTACTAATAATTTCACGCACGCGGCCAATCCGTTATCGATATTTATTTATTTATTTATTTTAAATCCCACGTCTGTTCCCCACAGCGTAGTTAGTGTAACGTACAATTCTGAAAAACAGATCGATCGCTATTAGTTGTTACGAAACGTCGAAACGACGACAAAATAAATCGCACTAATGACTAAAATTCATCGAGTAGACACTGACTCACTTCAGCTGACTGTCTTCGACTAATATTGATAAAATAATTGTGTTGCAACGTCACGAGAGAGCGCTACTACTGATACGGGCACGACCACGGGGCTTATGTCGTGTAATAATAAAACTATATATAGAGTAATAATATTACTGTCGGTGATAATATGGCCGATCGGTAGGTCGACCGCAACGTTGCCGGACCGACGGTGCGCGACGTGGCAACGTCGGACGGACCGTGTTTACCTGTGGGGACGTGTTATCACTGGTAAATCGCGCCATGGTATCAAGTGTTGTTATTGTGGCGCGTGTTATCAGTGCGCCGAGAGCTCGGTGAAAAGAAAAGTACACAGCGGCCAGCGAGTGTGACGTTAAAAGCTTTTTGACACTTCGACTTTGTCGACCTCATCTTCTCGACAGTCTTAACGTCGTCACCGTTCGCCATGAGCACCAACAAGGTGCAGAAGCAGGACGTGCTGCAGGCCGTGGTGGTGGCCAACTTCTTCCACAAGAACTTCTGGCCCGCCGCCGACGGGGACAGCGCTTGCCTGTTACCGCTCGTCAACCGACCTCTTCTGCACTACACCCTCGACATGCTCGAGTCTTCGGGCATCTTGGACGTAATCGTGTTCTGCTCCAGCGGGAGCGCGGACCGCATCAAGGCGTCCGTGCAGCGCGCGTCGGGCGCCCGTCGGCTCAACGTCGTCTACACCACTTCGGACACCTGCCGATCGTTTGGCGACGTGCTCCGGCACTTGGACGCCTGTGCGCTCATCCGAAACGACTTCGTGTTGCTGTGGGGCAACGTCGTGGGCCGGCTGCCGCTGTTGCCGCTCGTCAAGCGTTTCAAGACGCTGCGGCAGAGCGGCGACAAGGGCGCTGTCATGACCATCGTCTACCAGCGGTCCAGCGACCCGAACACCACCTCGGCAGCGGACCAGACGGTCGTGTTGGCCGCCGACACGGGCAGGGTGCTGTTCCACAACAGGGCCCGAGGCAAGATCAACCTACCGCTGGAGCTGGTGCTCGACAACAGGACGGTGGACATCAGGCGAGACCTGGTCGACACGAACGTAGTCATCTGTTCGACGGCCGTGCCGCCGCTGTTCGCCGACAACTTTGACTTCCAGACCAAGGACGACTTCGTCAAGGGGCTGCTCATCAACGAGGAGATATTGAACAGCACGCTCTACGCCCATGTGGTGGACGGCGATGGGTATGCGGGCGAAGTTTTCGATTGGCCGTCGTACGAGCGGGTCACCCGGGACGTGTTGCACCGGTGGACTTACCCACAGGTCCCAGAAGTGGTGGATAAATACAGCTTAAGGTACGGAAACGTCTACTTCGGCGATAACATAAAGCTGGCCCTGACTTGTGACGTGGGTAACGACACGGTTGTGGGATCTGACTCGAAATTCGGTAGCGATACGAGAATATCCAACACGGTTGTCGGCAAAAATTGTACGATCGGTAATAACGTCGTGATAGAAAACTCTTACCTTTTCAACGGCGTCAATGTCAAAGACAAATCCGTCATACGATTTTCAGTGATCGGAGAAAACTGTACGATCAAAGAGAACAGCAACATCTCAGACAGCTGTATTCTCGGCAGCGGAGTTGTGGTCGAACCGAACACCGAATTAAAGCAGAAACGCCTACTTAGTTCTGATTCGAACAACAAATCGAAAAAGTTAAGTGCCAAAGCGTTTGTGTATGACGCAGAAAACAATTCAGATTCGGATGACGACGAAGACGTGAGAGGTCTGACGTTTCGCACGAGGTCTTGGTCAATTAACAGTGGCTCTTCGTCGGATAATGATGACACCGCATCGGTTGCAGCATCCATTCCTGATGACACGTGCATGTTCTACTCTGAGGTTGTGGACTCGTTGATCAGAGGTTTTGAAGACCACGTACACTGCGATAACCTAATATTAGAAATTAATTCATCAAGATATGCGTACAATATCAATTATAGAGAAGCTAACTTTCAAGTTATCCGAGCAATGTTGACTTTAAACAGCAAAGCCGAGCTCGAGGCTTTGAACCAAGTACGGTATTACACACAACTACAATCTAAATTAGACTACTTTATGCCAGTACTAAGAAACTATATTAAGTCTTCGGATTCGTGTGAAGATTGTCTGTCTGCTATCGAAGACATTGCCAAAGGTGAGGAACTACTCAACACAGTTATAGTCAAAGTAATTCATCATTTATATAACATGAACATACTGAGTGAAGAATCAATTCTAAGGTGGCACGAAAAGGAAGAGGATACTCAATTTGCAAAAAACATTAGAGAAAAAGCAAACAAACTAATCGAATGGTTAAAAGATGCCGAAGAAGAAACAGATTCTGATGAAGATGACAGTTCTTAATATTATTGTTTATAAAACTTGTTTGATGTGACATACATATAAATATATATATATATTTATTTACAAAAAAATAAATACAAATCTTAGTTGTTCTTTAAACAAGATATCGATACAATACGTTTTTAAGTAGTATAATAAAATAATTAAGGTTAGTTGAACATAATTTTTGATAACATATAAATATTTACATAAATAACTTAAATATAATATGGCTTGGTAATGAAAATAAATTGTATTAAACTTAAAAAAAATATATATTAAAACAATGCAATATTGATAACAAAAAAAAAAAAAAATCAACAATGCACAGCCATAAATAAACCAATTAAACTCGTGAAGGTGTGATTTTTTTTTAAGTATAAGAAATAATATGTGGATTTGTGTCTTATAGTAACATTAAAAAGAAATTGGATAAGACAACAGGACATTTTTATGAATAATACAATTAATACAATACAATATAATTAACATAAAATGGTCTAAACAAGTAGTAATAGGTGGTACTTAATAATGTCAAATAATAATATTAGATTATAGTCTTTTGATGGGATACATTGTAGGAGGGTGGGACAAGGAAAAAATGTATGTTTTATTATTCAAACAGATTTGACATGACAAACATAACTGTTATTCCAGCTAATATCAACGTAAACTGTTTAATTGATTCTCTTGGGTTCTCTTCGAGTAGTAGTTCAGGCAATACAGTAACCAAAGATATGTGAAGAAAACCACCAGCTGTAAACGGCATGATCCAAGATGTCTTTGCCTCTGGAAAATAAAACACAACATTCTTCATTTCTAAGTTATAATCATATGAAATACAATGTAAAAATCCACGTAATCAACTAAAAATAAAGTCATTTAGAGTAGAAATAGGGATAAGAATAGTAATTTGCTATAATAGTATCCAATTAAGTTGATAATTTACATCAACCATAATGATAGGTTAGGTTAGGAACCGTAATGATGTATGCATAAATATTTTAATTGTTTCATTGTCAAATTTTTTTAAAGAGGACATCATGTCATGTATTGTCTCCATTTCACTAATGTACATCATACTATCATAATAAATTTGTGTTCAGCAGAACCTTTTTTGTTAGCTTTAACATTGGAGTAAATTTACCTATAATCAAAATTGAAGGTAAGAATATTATCTAGGGCATCATATAGGCTTTTATTGATGTTTTCATTTTAAACTGAGTTAAAGGAATGTAAAATATTAAAACTTTAAAATGCTCATAACTCATTTTAAAATAAAAATACTAATAAAATCCTGAGAGGTACCCTAGATAATATTTTTTACCTTTAAATTTGTTAATAAGTAAATTGACTCCAATATTAAAGCTAACAACGTAAAATGGGTTCTGCTGAATGCAAATTTGCTATGATTTACATTAGTAAGACAGAAACAACACATTCGAGAAGATGTCCTCTTAATTCACAGAATAATAATGAGGGTACTAAAATAAATCATCTTGCTAAGAATATAAAATAAACTCAAAATTATTTTCCACAAATTGAAGTATTTTGTAACTTGTGTAGTTACAATTATTATAAGTTGAAAAAAATATCAAAATAAAATAAAAAAGGATTAACTTACCAACATCACCAGAAACTCCACTACAGTAGATGGCCGTAAGGGCTCCTAGTATGCCAGCAGAAGCTGTATATACTTGAGCACAGCAGCATCCCAGCGACTGAACCCAGACTTCAAAAGAATAGCAAAATCACCAACTTCATGCGGAATTTCATGAACTTTAAAGAAAAACATTTTTTTTTATCAATAATGACTCATAAGACAGTTGATAAGTATTTTTCACATTACCCAATATTGCCAATGTGGTGAACAAACCAACTCTTGGGGATATGAGAAAACTTCCTCCTAATGCCAAACCATGAGTGAAATTGTCAATGCAATTGGCCAATAAGTTTAAATAGCCACTTATCTAAAAAAAAAAGTCAAACAGTTATATTTCTGCCCAAACATGTCAATTAAACATAATTATTAAATAATAATTAAAACTTACTTGAATGTGATTTTTGCCTTTGGCAATCACATCATTATCACATTTAGTTTTTCCTAAGTCCTTATGGTTGTTATTGACTGAGTTTATGTCAGTAGACACCTTGTTATGAACGGTTTCATTTTCATCATTTTCATCATCTGATAATGAAAACAATTTCTCAACTATGATGAATACTAATAAACCTGCCAGAACCCACCAGCCATCCCGTATCCAGTCAACATGTCTATCTTTAAAAAATAAACAAATGAAATGTGATTATCAAATAATAATAGCAGACATATTTTTAATGAAACATACCCTTAGAAGAGATCCATACTTCAGGTAAAACGTGTAAAAATACATCACCCAACATACCACCAACAGAAAAACTCAACAATAGACGTAAATGTTTACTGCCAGCTAAAAAAAAAAAGCTTCATTATTATATTATTATTTTATAGTAAATTAATGGTATTTATTTTTTAATTAGTTTCAATAAAAATTAAACACCTAATATTTTTATCAAAACCATAACTTAAACTTTTATTTGCTTTATTTGAATAAACAGTTAAATAAAAACAGCTATATCTATTTAATTACCTTATTTTTTACAATCACCTATACATCATTAATAGTTATGTGACCCACAGTAGTAAATATTTGGTTATACAAATTTATGAAACTTAAACTATTATTTAGAAAATCAAACTATAATTGGCAATCACAGTCAATACATTGAAAAAATCTTGTTTTTTCTTTATTTGTTCACTATTAAATGTTAAATAACAATAGCAATAATATTTTTATAAATAAATGAGTCAATCTAAACTATTATTAAAGCTCCGTGTTAAGACTTTCGACATAAAACCAGTATGCCAATAATTAGTTCAAATAAACAAACTGTTTAAAACAAAATAAATAATAGGTACATTTAATTAACTAATATCTTTGTTCATGTTTATATGAAATAAAGCACTGAAAGAGTTAAATAATAACAGTATAGTATTATTATTAACTACATAACAAGTATAATGATATTTTACAATTAAAATTTCAATAAGCACATATCGTGACATATGTTTAACAACAGCTGTAATTAATTAAATTTACTAATTAGTACTTGCGTCAATATAAAGGCAATATTTAATGTGGAAATTATTTTAATTTGAATATTAACAAATTCATTTTTAATCAAAAATTAATTTCAATAACTGAAACATTTATTTTAGACAGAGGAACATAATCTTGTTATTTAAATATCCTTATAAAAACATTGAAACACCATAAATTACAAAAATAGTTTACTAGGATTAAACCAATGCTATTGTTTTGTAAAAATAACAACTAATCTATTCAAACATAATTTAAAGACTAGATAAATATACTATCCATTTACATGTATAAAGGCATAGAATAATATTAAACTTATTTTGCATTACATAATATGTATTTACTTGATAACTAATTGTTATACAATGTTGTCCTCAGAAGTAGTCTAAATATATTTTAACAATTGATGAATCTCAAAATATACTTTAAAATGGCCCAGTAATTTGTTAATACTATCATTATGGAATGTATCAAAATATGAAATGTTCCAACTGTTCTTACAACATAACTTACTAAAAACAATATCAAAACAAAATCACAATCCAAGAAAAAATGATTCATGTGAATAAAGTGTTTAATAAATTTAAATAATTGTTCACTATCAACACATCATACCTATATATATTTAAAAATATATGAAGATGCACTCTACTTAAGTTATAATATTTATTTGCTTGATTATTATGTATTAATACAACAAATCAATGAAAAAAAAACTCAAGTGAAAAAATATAAATATGAACTTGTTATGTAAATCATTGTGTATTTTCAAAACTAAGAGTTTATTATATAATTATTTCTAACCTAGCTAAAATTCAAAAATATTTTTTTGCAAGTCTATTTGAACAATATTTAAAATATAGTTGTCTTAGTAATTAATACATATACAATACACTACCAAATCGTTTTTTCTTTAAACTAGTTGCTGATTACTACTGACTTAATAATTATTAAATACAATGTACCATAAAATAGATTACAACACAGTTATTCGAATGTGACAATTTCTTGCTCACTTGCTTAAAACCAGTGTTTTAATTGTATGGCTGAATGCACACATTATTGACTAATATTCTTCAGCTAATCAATGTCAAAATTATTTCTCATCTGTTTTATTAGATACCACAATGATTTTTTACTGAATTTTTAGATACACAATACAAATTTATTTTATAATACAACCAATGTGAAAGTGTCCGTAGATTATACTGTTTGTTAATAATGAACAATTAATTTGTCTAAAAGTCTATACTTCAAACAGGATGTATTTAATCGAAAGTGTATCTAATTTATAGGCACGCACAACTGTCAATCATCTTCAAGGCCAACTAGAGGATCGTGGACATTTATGCTAAATTTATTATAAGGTTGTAAGGCCATTATTAATTTCTTTGTTAAGTTAAACTTTTTTTATTTTGATTTATAATTACACCTAAAAAAATATAACTTAATTTATACAAAACATATTATTAAATTTAATACTTCATGTGAAACAAGTTAACTTTTTATACATTTCTTAAAAAATTCAGTTATTAAAATACAATACATTATTTCTCACAGAATTATGTTGCAAATAGTAAATTCATAACATTTGTTTTATACCAAATACACCCATGAATTATTAAAATATAGCTAGTTATACAAGTTTAACACACATTATTTGAAATTTATTATTTTAATGAACCTAATTACTTTTCCCTTTTTTTTTTGTCTCTGAGTTATTTTATTGAGTAATCACATCATCAATGAAGTATAGTATACCATTTAAATAAATTATATTCAAACATTAATAATTATAAAATGATATTGGTTAACTAAAAGCAACTTTATCTTATTATTTCTTTTGAGATAACAATTAATGTATTATGTCAATGTTAGAACAACTAAACAATCACTATCTAGTTAAGAATGAAAACATTGATTAAAACTCAAATTATAAGTTTGATTAGAAATTTAGTGAATTATGATTTCTTAACAGTAACTTCATCTCAAATTTGAAACTTCACCATGTAATAATAAAAAGAGCTTTTATCATTGAATAAGTAGATAAATACTTACGTCCAGTCTTCAGAGACATTGAATCATTGACTGGCAATATAAGTAGGGGGAAAAGTCCACTGAGGCCCACAACGATGGACCCGATCACAGACATGAAGACCGGTTGATATTGAGTAGACAGGAACATTGTTACAGCTGAGCCCAGGATATTTGGGTAACAATCGCTGAATAATCCGTGACCAAACAGCGTAGAGTTTTGAGCGTCGTATACAATAGGAGCAGTATTCATATGATAAGCACTCATAATGCGGGAGTACAAAAACGAAACGTGCAATTTTCAAATGAAAGAAAATCCACGTTTAAGTGAGTGTTGGACAGGGTGGTGGACGTCCAAGACTGCTATGAATGCTTCTGACACCGCACAGCAATCTTAATGACAGAGAATAGGTTGTTGAGTTGTTTTTTTTTTTATCAGCTCACTTCACCTGAAAAAAAAGTACCCAATAATAATAACATGAGAAGAGCAGCAGCATTAATCTAAAACGCAAATAAATGATTTATAATCGTCTCTAATAGACTCTCACACACACACGCCACTCTCTTCTCTCACTCTATCTCTCTCTGTCGTCAGCAGTTCTGTATCTTACCTAGCCACCATGTTTACTACTCAACACGACAATACGCAATATTTACACAAAAGAGCATATTATATTATTAAGTAGGTAGTTATTAATATTATTACATGTCGGTTTTTGTTTAGCACCTACGACCTATCTATTCGCACTTCGCGTTCGGCCGCCAATGATGATTAAACCGGCTAATTATAATATTAAATCGTATGTATATAGGTACCTAGTATTATTATTATTATTATTATTATTACCAATGACCGGGTTATCTCGCCGTGCGGCACTCGTCTGCCGACGACTAGGCGGACGATTCGTCGTCGCTGCCGGCACGTCCGCCACAGCCTATTCCCATATTCTTATAACTAATGGTTTTACAGTTTTTTCGCTCTTCTGGCGTGCGCGCTTTTCACGGCCGGGCCCGGGTTATTTTGAACGGTCAAGTAGTAGATAATAATATATGATTCTATGTATTTCAATACGACCGCGATTTATTCGCATTCCACATTAAGGTTTCTTTGAACGTATAAAAAAATGATGATATGACGAAAGATACGCGAAAGTCACGACGGTAAATGAACGGCGAGAGATCGGTTTGGAACTCAGTTTGGTACGCACGGCGCGGCTGCTGTAGACTGCTGAGTGTTATTACTTTTTGTTGTTGTTGTCGTATCGTCGGCGGGGATGGCGGGGTGGTGATAGGAGCCAAGGTCGCGACGACGATCGACCAACCACGACGCCGGACGAGCGGAGAGCTCACGGCAGGAAATGAACGGACAAAAGCGCGACGGACCTTCCTCTTTCGTTCAGGCCGTAAAATAAATCGTATTATTATATTGTATTATTGTTGCGAACCAACTTAATATTTTAATATTATTGTAAATTACATATTATAATGATTTTAAAAATCGTTTAGAGTTCGAACTGTCGTCGTGGTCGCTCTATCTAGCGGTCGTCAATCTGATCTCTGGTGCTTTGTGCACACTCGCCGCAGGCCACAGCTGACACCCGCGATGCACCGACTCAAATACCTATTATTATAATAATTATTAATCGGGACGATTATTTTATCCGGTCAATGTCTTAGAAAAAAAAAAGTTACTTAGACTAAAACAATTAAAGATCACAATGGAGTGCAAACCGTAGTAATATAGGTATTATAGTCTATAACATAATTAATATCAGCTTAATATATTTAATGACGGCAACAATAGTTCTGTTTTTTTTTTTTTTTTTTTTTTTTTAAGTAGGTATTTAATAAAAAGAAAGATTATATATTACATTATTTGTATTATCTCTATATCAACATAGGTACTGCTTTTTACGATTTACGAGTAAATCATTGGTAGGTACCTACTTGAGTACCCAATCGCAACTACACGAAATCATAGGACCATAAACAAAATAATCTTACATTTTTTTTTAAATAAACAGTTTTATATATATGAAACTCACTTGGAAATTAATTATTTAACAAATGGAAATTGTAAATAAATCTAATAAAAATTAAAATTGGTAATGTTATAAAATTATAATTAATATAGGTCGGTTCGTAATAAATGTCAAAGGTAATATTATGTTATGGTATAATACATATATATAGTTAATAAGTAATAATCATTGTCGTTGAAACGTATTTGATTAATAAAAAAAAGAATATAGATATGACTATATGAGTAATGTAATTGCCCATCATCTACGACGAAATGACACTTATAACCTGACAACTGCAAATGATATAATATCGCACACTACGTCACTACTATCAATATATAATAATGTTATATAAATACCGATAGACAATACCACAGTATATAGACCATAGGTAATATAGAATTATATGCCTATTATTATTATAATTATAAATCTATGTAGGTATACTATGATCTCGAAAAATCATTTTTTTTTTTATTGTTTAAGTATAGGTTCATATTTAATGGAAATTAGAGATAATAATATTATGTACCTAGTTTAACAGTAAAAAATTTAGGTGCCAATATTATCATTAGTAATTGCAGTATGCACTTATAAAAAGTTTTTTATAATGCACGCATATATGTATATACTTAAACTATTTACTATTGTATCAATGTTATATTGATATGCATAATGCATATTATATTTGACGATCGTGTTAGAAGCGCTCGCCGTTTATAGTCATAGAGAGTTATAGAGTTTATCACTATATACCTATTCACTATTCACTGTATTCTACTGTATAGGTATATAATATAATAATATATAATAATTCTCAGGCATTAGAATAAAATATTATGTTTTTTGTTTCAAGATCAAGAAGTAGAAACCGGTGTCCAAACCCGGTTTTGTAGTTCGAAATATTTCGTAACTGCAGCATGTATATACTATATATATATACAGGTATTATAGGCCTATAAGCAGATGCACACCTAATACCACTAACCCGACATTCAAAAGAAGTAAATCCGTTTAGGTCACCGAAAACAGGATATAATTTATACGCATTCCTATGCAGTATGCACCTACGCTCTACGCAGGACGTACCTATACAACACTGCACTATGCTTCAATTCAACAATACGACACTCATCTATGAAAATTAAAAAGTGGTTTTGAATAGTTTTTTTTTTAATTCTCCCAAAGATCAAAACGAATGAGAAATGTTGTATGGAGTATACTCTATTAAACCTATTCGACTATTTGTACATAAATATATAGATACATATGTGCGTAGTAAGTTTAAACTTTTAAATATCAAAATCAACTAATTTTCATCATATATGACTGAGTTAGTGAGTTTAGAGTACGCCTCAATAGTTGCAGATATTGAGTTATGTATTAATATAACTATTTGTTGTCTAACATGCAATACACATAATATAATACCTGCAGCAAATATTTTTGATGTCCTTAAGACCGAACCTGCATAATCGTAAAATATAATTCTAATATCAATTTAAATAAATGTTTTTACGCATTTCTTATAATATAGGTACCAATATAATATAAATTTAAATATATATATTTATCAAAAGACACGTCATTATGTACATTCATAAAATCATAAATATTTTGCTAATTACCTACATTTTTTTTTATCAATGAACTTATATAATATTACTTACCATTTTCGAAATTGAAATTTCTTTTTCTTTTCATACGTCCACGGTAAAACTAAAAAAAAAAATGCAAAGATTAAAATTAATACTTGGTATAGATATAAGACTGTGTATATTATACTTAAAAGTTTCTTGACTTCTTAAGGTTACGAGTAGATCCCTAAAATAATCAACAAATAACAATAATAGGTATAATAACATAATATTATACAACAATAATTGACAGTGTAGTGAACTCAGGTACTCCTCACTACACTTACATAATTTTTCAGAACACTGGTCAGTCACACATTTGTTTATGAGAATAATATCGGTACCTATTATAGGTGAAAGAGTTAAACAGTTTATTGTAGGATGTATATTATAGTTATTTTTTGAAGTAATACTTCTAAAATTTGAGGACAGAGTGTAATAACTTTGCCCAAGCAATTAGTTTAACCAAGGTTGGAGATCCGGACTTATAATACAATCGGCGATGTTATATTTAGGACGCAGCCTAACGAGGCTCAATTGAGTCTGATACGATGGGGGTATAAAACTATAGACTAATTCTATCGGGACTTATATGAACAGTAGATTTCGCTTAATGTGGGCACGTTGGGACCAGCCTGTCTACCCACATAAAACGATTGTCCATAAGTTCCGAAATTATTATTTTTATTTTGCACTCGTGAACCATTCAATTGAATAAAATGTTTAAAACTACTGTGTACATTAAAAAATATAACATACTACATAAAATTACTAATTGTACACGGTAGGGATTTGGGAGGCAGACATCAATGAAGTCGAAAATGTGTTAATGTACGATGTCCTTCGGTTTCTGTATTATTTATGGTAAAATAATATTAAGAATCGATGTAGATGCTTTTCCTCACGATCTTCGGTTTCGGGTAACGTTTTCTAATATAATTTAAGTATCTAAAATAAACAATGCGAGTATAAAATAATAATAGTAGAGCACTAGAGCGACGTCTATGATCGACAACAACACACTGTATAGATGATAAATAATCGTATAACATTGTTTATTATTAAATTAAAGCGACGCCGTCGGTTTATAACTATTATAACAGCAACGTTCTATAATAATACGATGTCCAATAAAACGCCATAATTAATAGGGGACTACTAATCACATTAAAAGCTTCGAGTTCTTCACTTAATAATATAATATTATATTATATGTTTCGTAACATCTATATTTAAATGCACTTTCTAATTTACAATTTTATCGATGAAATTTACATAGGTACTCAAGACACCAATTTAATACTCAATAATATATTCTATACAGAGTGCAGGTAGTCTACTTAAATTTTAACATCAATGTCGTTAATTAATATTAAAGAAAATGTCATAATTAAAATTGATTACAATTTTGCTGAATTATTTTTGTTTGTTTAAGAATTACGAATCGTGAATATCATTGTATAATATAGTGTTCACATTGTTTGTTTTTATTATAAAATATATAATATTATATAGGTACAGTAAGATAAAATATATTTATAAATTGTTTATTCTTACAAAATTTAATACTAATCATATAAGCCATATGTGTAATAGAGTGAAGACTACGCTGTAACTTACAATATTATTTAGATAATCTACACATATTAATTCGTATACTATAAGTAAGAATAATCGGCTTTAAACACATGTATATACCTACAGTTTCCATCCCTCTCAAACAAAAATCTTTTTTTACATTAGTTAAAACAAAATAAAAATGACGTTTAATTTAACTAATAAGTAATAACTTATAATTTGTATTATAGATATATTTAACCCCCCCCCCCCCCAAATGTATCTATGCCACTATGTATATAATATATATATATTGTGTAAAATGACTAACGTATGTTGAGATATGTATAAAAACTAGAGCGCTCAATGACTTTAGTGTATGTGTAAATATTATGGATCCATTTATAATTGTTAATCAATTATAGTTGTCACCAATCAAAGTAATTGCAATATAATTAAAATTCTAAATACATTACATTTTTAATAACCAACATGCGTTTTGGATTAGAAAATAATTATATTTGATTTATCTGATTTAAAATTAATTCTTGTTCAAATATATTGTATAAAACAGATTTTTAAAAGAAAATTTTTAATTTTCTTTATTAAAGTGGATGCGTGTATAGTAGATAACCGTGTACGTTTATGCGAGTTGTAGCCTAAAGGTACACACTTATAAAAATTATCTTTGGTAAATTATTGTAAAAATTATTTAGTACTTACAGCAGACGCTTACAACGTGCGTGTAACAGTGAAACGAGTAATTTAACAAATGAAATCAAATTACTTCCGTATTACGTTCTGCTCATTATATTTCTATTAGTATGTAAATATATACGTTCTACCAACTCTCTTTTCTATATTGTGATGATAAATTCTAATTCAAACTAGTGTTATTTGTCAAATATTTAGGATAATAAATTAATAGGTGTTAGGTTTTTGCTATTTACTGCAGTTTATATAAATACATAATTATAATATAATGTATAATAAATCCTACATTGTTAATGGTAAAACTAAACAAATTATATAAGCATGAACTATTATATTTATATACTTATTTTTTTTCAATTAAAAGTCAGCAAAATAAAAAATTTATAATAAATTTAAAAAGAGATAGGTAGTATAAAATATATACTTAAATATATACTATAGGTACAGAACGTAGCAAAAAGAACTAATGGGTGTAATTAACTATCAATACCCATATATGATATTTAGGTACTATATCAAAAATTAAATTAGATAACAAAATGGTTATTGTTAATTATACATTTATGCATAATATTATTATTAGGTAGGTATGTTTAAAAAAAATTATTGTTTAAAATACAATTTAATACATGCTTTTTAGCATTATAATAAAATTTGTCACATATTTTTGTATATATAGATACAAATAGATTATAAATACAAATGACCTATTTGTATATATATAGCCCAAAAGTATATTGTATATGCGACGAAAATAATGTGAAATATAGCTATATATAGGACAATATATAATTGGATATATACGTAGTCATTTACTTGTATTTTGTTGGAAAATTGACAAATTGTACTAGAAAAAATATATCATTTTAAATTATTTTCCTATAGTATCTAATAAATAATAATGATTATGATTTCTAACCATCTACTATAATGAAACGCTAAGATTAATTAACTAGTGTTATATATCCATTTTAATCAATGGTAGGATAAATTTAATCCATAATTATATTTTGTACTATTTGCTTGTTTGATAAAGTTGGTATTTTTATTCATTGTTTTAGAAACTATAACGATACGAGTATAATATAAAAATATACATATATCTCAACTTCATTGTAAATTATAATTTATAATGTATGAAGTATTCGATTCATTATCGAAAAACCTTAAACAAATGACATACCGTTAATAGTGATAATAAATTATACAATATATATTAATACTATTTTATATGCTAAATTTGTATTTTAAATTGATAAATTAAATATTATC